>NW_015551200.1:499297-527755 GCF_001515605.1 Sinocyclocheilus anshuiensis | reverse complement strand
ACAAAAGTGTACGTTTTGTGCTTGTAAATGTTACGTATTAATACCTACGTATAAACATGAGACCAGGCTGGCGTGCCTCAAAAGAGGGCTTACAATGACTTACCAAGATACATAACAGCAACAAGTTTATGCACTACTTGCTTTATGCAAGCGCTATATAGGATAGATCACTATACAGGATTTACCCTATTATACTTCATCGACACAAATTGATAGGTGAAACAACAAACAGCCACCCACAACACATTGTCAGTATTTTTTGAGACCCACCAAAATGTCACAAATCACGTTTTCAGGGGAGCCCATGTCTTATTAAGGGGAGCCAAGCCCCCCCTAGCTCCCCCGTAGTTCGCACCCTGATTTTACATCATGTTGTTAGTAAAGAGAGGGTCACCCAGGTTTTTTTTTTTTTTTCACATATGCCCACTCTGCCCAGGAATGTCAGAGACGATGTTGGATCATGAGGATCCATGATGTGTGTGTTTTATTTTTTAAATGATGATTTATTTCACATAAGGAATGACACTTTTTATTTTTAGCAATAGATTTTTATATTTGCTAACAACGTTTTTTAGGTAGCAAGTTGGAAGTTTGTGGTCAGTAAGTTTTATTTCGTTTTTGAAAGAAACAGAGACTTTTTTTTATAATGTTACAAAATATTGATAATAAAAATAAATGTTTTTTTGAGCAGCAAATCAGCATATTAGAATAGTTTCATGAGGATCATTAAAGACTGGAGTTATGGAAATTCAGCTTTGCCACCACAGGAATAAATTACATTTTAAAATAAACTCAAATACAAAACTATTATTTTAAATTGTAATGATATTTGATAATATTACTTCTAATCAAATAAATGCAGCCTTGTTGAGCATAAGAAACTTCTTTCAAAAACATTTGAAAAATTCATACTGACCCGACCAACATTTGAACGGTAGTGTGCACAGTGTACAATCTAACTCTATAAACCCATAAACATTTTTGCTTGAAAACAAAGGCAATCAATGCAAAATATTGCAGCACATTTTTACTGCTGCTTTCAAGTCACAAGTCATTTTTGTAAATTAGACAAAACCTCATCTACAGTATGGTATCCAGCTAGATTATCTTGGTGACAGATCAGCAAAATATGCAACAGCAATGTAGAATACATCACAGAAAATCAGCATATAGGTTTGCAAGGCATAAAAAATGCATGTACAAGATTGGAGTCTTTGAACAATTCCAACATTTTACAATTTTCTCAGGCTACTTTGTCATCCCATATGACTAATATCCTCCATATAGCTGATTTAGGATGAACTCAAGACTCATGTTAAGATCTTTTATTATGAAGGTTAAGTTGCTCTGCTTGTATCTGTGGCCGTCAGCCACTGCTTTAGTGGACTCAATTGGCTGGGGATACGATTTAGCACATTTTCTAATTGAATTAGTCTGCGCAATGGCTCGGTTCTGGCTGATCTCTCACTGCCTAAATCAAGTCCAGCTCAATTTGGACTCAATTACCTTCTGCTTGCTTGGCTACTAGTCTTTAGCTTATAGAATTGAAATAGGAACATTTACTCATGACCCAGAGGGTTTTCAGCTTTTAATGTGATGTTTTCACCCAGATAGTTTTTTAAAGGGTTACTCCACACCAAAATGAACATTTTGTCATTAATCACTTACCCCCATGTCGTTCCAAACCCGTAAAAGCTTTGTTCGTCTTCGGAACACAATTTAAGATATTTTGGATGAAAACCGGGAGGCTTGTGACTGTCCCATTGACTGCCAAGTAAATAACACGGTCAAGGCCCAGAAAAGTATGAAAGACACCGTCAGAATAGTCCATCTGCCATCAGTGGTTCAATCTGAATTTCATGAAGCGACAAGAATACTTTTTGTACGCAAAGAAAACAAAAATAACGACTTTATTCAACAATTCGTCTCTCCGCGTCACCGTAGCGCCATTTTGGAGAGTATCCACTGAACGCAAACTGCGTATGCTGTTTTACTTGTATGTGTCAGCCGCACCACACGGATACATTTTCTACGTTTATTTACCCTTTGATTTGAACGAAAACAGCGTATCCGTGTGGTGCGGCTGACACAGACAAGTAGAACAGCATACCCAGTTTGCGTTCAGTGGATACTCTCCAAAATGGCGCTACGGTGACGCGGAGGAGGCGTATTGTTGAATAAAGTCGTTATTTTTGTTTTCTTTGCGTACAAAAAGTATTCTCGTCGCTTCATGAAATTCAGATTGAACCACTGATGGCAGATGGACTATTATGACGATGTATTTCATACTTTTCTGGGCCTTGACAGTGTAATTTACTTGGCAGTTAATGGGACAGTCACAAGCCCTCCCGGTTTTCATCCAAAATATCTTAAATTGTGTTCTGAAGACGAACGAAGCTTTTACGGGTTTGGAACGACATGGGGGTAAGTGATTAATGACAAAATGTTCATTTTGGTGTGGAGTAACCCTTTAACTTCATCTAAACAGCCCACTGTTGTTTTTGCTTATCGAGACGAGTAGAAAGTCACATGATACTTTGAATGACACAGGAACAGAAGATAAATTGTTTCCCTCGCTATAGACAGTCTTGAATCATCCAGTGCACACAACAGACCGTTTGTCTGTGGCTAATGGTGTGTATCTGAACTGCACCTGAGTGGCTCACCAAATATGTCATTACTTCCTCAGCTGATTGATCAAATATGTTCTGTCACACAAATTCTCGTGTGCCCTGGAGATTGTGCAGGTACACCTAACCCACAGTATGCTCCTGTTAACTTAAACATGTCAACTGGACCAAATGCAGACCTATCTTTAGCTTCACCAACTAGTGTCCTTATTTGTCGATTCTTCTCATACGTTGTTTGAAGCTGGTCCAGGGTCTCATTCATTATTACTTTGTGTTTCAGACAGCTCAATACATCAACCAAATAGCTTTTAGACACAGATACCCGCTCTCTTCGCTTTTTGGGGAGGATGTGAACGTGCCTGCAAAACCACCTTTAGAAAACAACTCAACTTTATTGTTTAGTAATAGATAGTTTTGAATTCAAGACAAAAGTATTCATCGTAACTGTATGGAACTACCCCTGTGGCTACAGTATGAACTTTATACATTCACTAACAATAACCTTGAGACTGGTCATTGCAAATATAGAAAAAATGCATTTAAATTCAGACATTTTTAGGTGTTCAGATATGTTTAAATACATTTTGGGACCACTGTATAATATGAGGTTCGAATGACTTGTGACAGTTTTGAAAGAACGAGTTGGAACGAGTTGAAAATGATCAATAACTTTACCATAAGTCATCATATTCCAGAAAAGGTGCATTTGTGTGCTTATGAATTTATAGCTGTCATGACTTTACATACAGTATGTAGTTTCCAGTCATTATTGCACGTTAAAAAACATAATAAAGGTATGTTTGTAAAGAACATGTAAAGGTTTAATAAAAAAATATACGAAGATTTTTTTTAGTAACACATTAAATTATCTTGCTGATATCATTTTCTAGTAACTTTTTTGTTAACACTTATCAGTGAAAATTAAATAGATATGACTGGACATGAAAAAATATGACATACTGACATAATGGATGCCTGAAGCTTACCTCATATACTGTACAAGTGAAATTATAATTTTGTAAGGATAGGATGTTAAATCAGAGGATTATTGTCATTAAATTCAATTGGTAAATTCCAGTGTTATTTATTTATATAGGCTACCGTTTGATAGTTTACACTGTAGTTTATACTGTTTTCTATTCGTTTTTATGTTTTCAGTTAGAAATCTAGTAATAGTTTCCGTTTTAGAAAGTTTGTTATGTGCTTGTCGTAATATTTATTTTTATACAGCTTTAATTTAATTTGATAGTTTTAGCAATTTTAGTGCTTCAGCTTTAACTTATTTTAGTTAGGTCCCAAGGCATCATATCTAATTTTCTTTGCTTTCATTGTTTAAGTTTTTCATTTAATCTTTATATTTTATTTAGACAGATGTCAGACAGAGACTCATTTAATTGTCATTTAATTTTTTTGTATGATTGTTGTGCTTAGAGCACAAACGTCTGTGGCCTATTTTGTTCAGCTAATAAAAATGTCATTATCTCAAATGTGTTGCTTGCTCAAAAATGCTCCAAAAATCTGCTGGAGAAATACAGCATGCTTTCTGTCATTACAAAAACTAGCGATTAAAAATTCAATACTTCAGGGACCTGCTTACTCACTATGCAATAGGAATGTAATCTCAAGCTAGCTCAGGCTAATTAAAATTTGTTTTGTTTTGATTGGTTTGATAAGATGATCATTTATGAAATTGCAGGAAATACCTGGAGTTTTGTGAGTAATGTCCCATAGAGGGTTTTATCTAGTTATGATTAAGAAAGCACAGCACACTTACCCTTTTAATTCTGCAGCTGTTCTTGTATACTCTTAATTTATTTTGCTTCTATGGAAAAGTGTCCAGAATATTCTTCAAAGACCAACCTTTTATGTTCCACAGAAGAATATGTGCTTGGAACAATACATATTTTGGTACACTTTACAATAAGGTTCCATTTGTTAACTATATTTAATGCATTAACTAATAATGAACAAAACATTGTTACAGTATTTATTAATCTTTGCCAATGTTAGTATTAGTAAATGTTGAATTAACATTAACTAAAGTTAATAAATGATTTCGAAGTATTTTTCATTGATGGTTTATATTAACTAATATAGTTCATTAATATTAACAAATGGGACCTTATTGTAAAGTGTTACCCATGTTTTATTTTCTGTTTTCACGTAATGTTAATTTTTAACAGTTTTCTAGACTTCTTTCCTATTAGGTGCAATGTTCTATTTTCACAGTTTTAGCTGAATGTGCTGCATGCCACAGATCAAATGAGATGTGTTTTTAGAACACAAACAGACTGAGATTTTATCACCACTCTGGGCGTCTGGAAACCATGGTTAGTTTGCTGAGATATTGACTCTGCTCAGATCTCTCCGAGCGGGCTATTCAAAGCCACATTGGGGCCATTCCCCATTAAGACATCTGTGCCGAGTGTCACTTCAGAGGCTAGGTGCTGTGCTGAAATGCGCAAGCCATCAACACTTGCTCAAAGTGTCACTTTGACAAGATGACTCCTCAGGATAGCTGTCACTGTGTGTGATTTATAATACAGCCGTACAGAATTTATGATCAGTAAGAGCAAATCAAAGTTTTGTGTGCATATATCTGAATTGTCACATGAACTTTAAATAAACTTTTGACATAACTTACTGCTTGATGCATTTAAACGATTGGATTAAATATGGATATCTTGCCTAGTTGAAGGCCCTCTTAAACAATATTACTTCATTGTATTGTATAGCTATTATAAATGAAATTAAATTGTGTTATTCTGATTTAATGATGTTACTCTAGTGATCTTGACTGTATTTGTGTCATTTAAATATCACTCTGTTTTGTAAGAATATTTGGTAACATTTCAGTTTAGAGAGCAATTCTCACGATTAACTAGTTGCATATTAGCATGCATATTAGCATATTAGCTGTTTAATAGCACTTACAAAAGCATATGAATGCTGTATTCTGCATTTCCATATTTTAGATCCCTTCATCGTCATCCCTAAGTTTAACAACTACCTTACTAACTATTATTAAGCAGAAAATTAAGCGTTTATTAAGGCAAAAGTCATAGTTAATAGCTAGTTAATAGTGAGAATTGGTCCCCAAACTAAAGTGTGAATTAATATTTTTGCCTGTTTAGGGGGAAAATGTTAAATGTTCTGTTGAATATAGTCATCCAAACAAAGTTACAGTTAATTCAGCAATAACATTGCGCATATATGCAAAACAATAACAAATAATATTATTAGATTTTTTTTTTTTTAGAATACTGTTATTAATTCAGAATTCCAAGTTACAGTGGGAATTCATTTCCTAACTCATTAAAATGAATGGTCCATAAGAGTGTGTGTTTGTTGTGTGTAGGAAACAATGGCGTGTACTTCAACTAGATGACATCTGACCAAACCACTTTAAAATGCATGCAAACCTTTCCTAACTGTTGTCAATGGTGTCTACATTTTGTTTACAATTTATGTTTATTTTGTCGCATTTGCGACCACTGTAGTCACAGCCTGTCTTGGCTTGCATTGATACAGCCTTTCTTAAGACCCTGTTTTAGGACCAGTCCAAACGGTCTGTTTAGGTCTGCTTGGATTAGCTCAGTGAAAAGGCTACATGGACATAATGGAGGCTCCTCCTCTGTTTTACCTATCTGTTCATCCGATACCCTTTTAAAGCAGTAGGTCCCTCAGGCAAGACTGTTAATACATCTTAAAATACCAAAGCAACCTCTTTGACTCTTATCTGTTAATGCTCTAACATTTATTGTAGGGAATGGGGATGTCTCGGGTTAAATGCCAGACAGCTTTACTGTTTCTAATGGCCTTGTTTTAATGGTGTCGGTTTCAATTTCTAACAAATGCGACAATTTCTGAAGCTGTTTTGAAAATTGATGATTGTAATTGTTTAGTAAGGAAATTGCTCTATTTAGGTTCATTATTTGAGCCTGGACACTGAACCCTCTGACTTGTTTTTATGTTGTCATCTCCAGATGTTACACTGTCAAGGTTTTGCTTTTTAGTGCCGTGTCATTCCCAACGCAAGCTCCATAAACCGAGAGATGATGGCATTTGGTGTGCATGGAGTTATATCTTTGTACCTTTCTTCCTGTTATAGAACAATACATCATGGAAACCAGACACCTGTCAAGACTGCATCTGCTACAATGATATTGTCATCTGCAAACCCACTCGCTGCCAAAATCCCCAGTGTGACTTTCAGAGGGTAAGAATGAAGTATTTGCTCATGGGCCATTAAAACGGGGCAATAACAGGGCTTAGGTGCTTGATGAATGGATTGTTAGCTTATAGGAATGAAAGCGGACAATCAAACATTAATGCTTTTGGTCCAATTAAAAGCAACCAATACTAAGAACCGTGTTATAAATGGTTTGATCGATGATGGTTCTACCAAGAACCATTTAAAAGATGTAACTTTGTTCTCAAAGGATTTCTAAGTGAGCTCATTAAAGATTATATAACCGACTTGATCCGCCAGAGTGTTCCAAGAATCTGTATACCTGTGGCTTCCTTCCATATAAGCTGCGAATGCTCCGCATACCCAGGCCATCTGAGAGAACGAGTTTGCAGGTTAATTAATATAAACATGATTATAAGTTGATCCCTTGTCATTTGAGATGTAACTTGAAGCTTAATAAAGTGTTGGGAATAAGTATGTAAAATTATTTTTGACAAACAAATCTACATCAGAAAAATGCGCTGTTACTGCCAAATCTCGACTGCCGAAAATTACATTGTCTTTGATGCAAAACTAACTTGACTACATCAAATGAAAAAAATAGTAACGTCTCGGTTACGTATGGTAACCCTCATTCCCTGAAGGAGGGAACGGAGACGTCACGTCGGATGACCGACGAATTGGGATCTCGCTTAGAGAGACCAATCTACTTCGAGTGTAAACTAAACGAGCCAATGCACATTGGCATGCGATTATTGCATCCAGCTGCCGCTGATCACAGCGTGAGTATAAGTAGGCAGCAGATGCAGCGCATATTCAGGTTTTCGCTGAGGAGCCGAGCTGGTGACCCGGCCGCTCAGCGGTGGTCATGTCGGCCAGACACAGCCAGAGATGGCGCTCCTGGACCACCATAGTGGACATCGCACGACCCAGAGACCGCGCCATAACCTTCGTCGCTCGTAGCAAGAGGTCCGTCGCGGTGCGGAGTTCCTTGAGAACTTCCGGGTCATGACCACCCTCATGCAAATCCCTCAGTGCCTTGGCCTGGTGCACTTGCAATAACGCCGAAGAGTGTAAAGCGGACGCAGCTTCTCCACAGGCCGTATAAGCACTGCCGATGCAACCCACTCGACACGGGAAAACCACCGCCGCTGAAGCGCCGTACCACCAGCACGAGAGCCCACGAAGAGCGTGCTTGACTGTAGTTTTTTCTCTAAGCAGAAGGTCAGGAGCAGAACGATAGAACCGCATTTTCATGCTTTCTCAAGCAAAGCAAATTTTGAAAGTCCACTGAAAACATATTTTACATTTTTGGTCATAGACATTGTTGAAGATATACGTTATTGTCAACATGCCTAAGTGGTAAATTAAAAAAAGTTTATAAAAATGTTTTTTAAAATAATAACAAACATCAGGGAAAAACAGGGAAACAATACAATTCTCAGAACATTTTGAACATTCGCAAGATTTTATTTTTAGGCTACCATTGTTTTCAGTATGCAGTCGATGCAGAGACATATAGACCGGGGGAATCCCCCATCACCCCACCCTCTGAATATTACGTATACATGTAAATGTGATTTTGCGGTTTTTACTTGGAAAAGCAGCTATATGTTTTTCTAGCATTCGAATAACAATGGATAAACCTGAAATGATAGAAGCCGGATTGGAGATGAATTTAATTTACAAATAAGGTAGGAAATGTGCATACATTTAAATTGACATCTGCCACTGTGTTTCCCTCTGTGAGTGTGTCCTAAAAGCCGACGAGGAGGGGGGATCTTAATCTTAGCATACCCCGTTAAAAAAGTCACTGCTCGCCACTGCTGTATACAGTATTTCACTTTCTGCTAGTAACATTAGTACACCAGTACATCTTTATATGAGTCAGTCATTGAATCATTCACAATGGATTTCTTCAAAAACACTTGTTCATTCAATAAAGCCACTGCTGGAGGTATCTTATTGCCATTAAACCTTGCAAGAATTGTGTGTAGCAGTAACAGTGTTGTTATTGTTAACTAAAACTAAAACTACAAAAAAAAAAAGTTGTTAATTGAAATAAAGCTGAAATAAAATTAATTATTAATATTAGATAAAAAAATTCAAGCTTGAAAAACCTGAACAGAAATGAAAAATATTGCCTTGGAGAGAAATAAAAATAGGTTGCAGTTGAAGTACTAAAACCATCAATATTTATAAAAATGGCAAAGCACATAACAAAATTACTTAAAACCTAAACCAAATTTGAAATGAAAACTGAACATTTGAAAAGCTCATTCAAATAAATTAGTTTGTAGTACATAAATAATACTAAAATAACATTGGTTGCAAATGCCAATAGTTTTGATCCCGTATTATGTCTCTTTGCTCCTGAGTCCTGATAAAACGTTCTCTAGGATGTTAATGCATCTCTTTAAATGTCTTTCGGGATGTTTTCCTAGGGTGAGCGCTTGAGAATCCCACCCAACAAGTGCTGTCCGGAATGTTTTGCACAGTTGCCTGGGATCTGTCAGCATGAAGGAATGGTTTATGGGGTAAGTGACACTGCTTATGACACAACTTCAATGAAAGATGCTTAAAGCCTCATCCTGTTCCTTGGCAAATCTTCCCACTTCTGGTCAAACACCCGACTCGGTGATTGCTTCGTTTTGTGCACAAAAGCGGTTTTGTTACCATTCCACTCCTCCCTGACAGAGCAAGCTTTTTCTTTGTCCCAGTCATCCCTGCTAAAGAGCCACTTGGTGCTCTGTTTAAGATTCTAGCAGTGTAGTTTTCAAGTCAAGTAGCATTTACTTAGGAGAGCAGGCTGTGTTGGCATTGAGGCTCAGAACAATAAGTGATATCTGTGATATTCTGTTTGCACAAATGTAAAGATAACAGTTTTCAAATTTATTTTTAAGACTTTTATTGTGCTTTGCAATCAGCATCTCTCTTCATCCATGTCCTGATTTACAACTCTCTCTCTCCCACTCACTCACTCACTCACTCAGCATGACAGTCAGTGGAGTGATTCCAAATGTTCGGTGTGCACATGCTCTCATGGGAAGGTGACCTGTGGGCCACGTGCTTGTCCTCCTCTTAGTTGTGGGAAAGACCAGAGTCCTTTCATCCCAGATGGAGACTGCTGCCCTGTATGTGCTCATAATGGAGGTACAGTAAGCTGCAACTTTTTTTTAATGTACAACTTCTTGTGACAGTGATTGCTTTCCTTTGCCACTGTTTCTTGTTTTCGTCAGGCATTGTATTTACTTTATGGAAAAAATTGTGATAATGTTTAGGACTTTATGGTCCTGTAGAACACAAGACCTTTACTATTATATCACATATCTTTACTATTTATCGGTTCCTAAATAACAACAGAAAAAATTCAGAAAAAAAAATATTGCAACATGATATATATTTTCTTTTGTTTCCTTTAATTATTTCATATTTTAGTTCATTTTATTATTTTAGTTTAGTTTTCTAGGACAAATACACTTTTTTATATCTATATTTAGGTATATATATATATTTGCTTATTTATTTATATCTGCTCATTTGTAATTATAGTGAATCTGTTTATTTATAATATATTAAAACAATATTAATGGCCACAATGAAACGAATATAAGCTACCCCTGATAAAAACTTCATTTTGCCTTGATTTGCTTGTTAAAGTATATTTTCAAAATGTCACTGAATTTATTGTGAACAATTCATCCATCCTTATGTTTTTTATTTATTTATTTATTTTTTACTTTTTTGACCATGTAATTTTGAATCAAAATATAATAACAACAGACTTCTCTTTGGTGATGTATTCTGGACTTCTCCAGTCATTTCGTCCGCTTAAACCTCACACCTTTCTTAAAGTTGACTGCAAGCTTACAATCAGATCTGCCCCCATCCAATCAAAAACCCAAGGACAGAACCAACTTCCCTCCCTACAGTTTTTTCCAATAATCTGTTTCACTTGGATGTACATCATGATACAGAAGAAATTGCCATCCGTTTGAGCAGATATAACAGCATTGTCTCAACCAGTGGTGTAAATTTGGGGCATGAATTTGCTCAAACAATGGCAAACTTGTATGGTAGATACTGAACATTTTTGAAAACAGCTATTGTTTTTGCAGTTCTTTTTGGTGTCACTAGTGGCACAGATATTACAACACTTCAGCTTTTGCATGTTGTGATGTTAGTAGCAATCATCTGTTTGCCTCTCTTTTTTGAATGTTTTGCTGATTGCTTTTAAAAGGCATGCTTTTCTTAGCTATATGGGTCCCAAGAGGGTTTATTCTGCTTCATACTGTCAGAGACCAATGATGTGCTTTTTTCTTTTAGACATTCGAGTACAGTTTTGCAATTAAAATACTCTTTCTCACTCCATAGCCTCTTGCTCTTGGGAAGGCCGTCAGTACAGAGATGGGGTGGAATGGACATCCAGCCCCTGTACAAAGTGTCGATGCAAAAATGGTCACACTGAATGCCTGGTTGCAGAGTGTCTGCCTGTTACATGCAAAGCGGTCAGTAACAAGCCAGGACTGTGCCTTGTGTTTAGATGTGTAAAACTACCTCATCATCTCTAAACCTAGACTAATTAACCCTGTTATTATATATTGAAAGAGTTGGTCTAGCTATTAAAAACAGCATGTTGATGTACTAATTTGATACACAGAACGAGAACCTGGTGGTCCAGCCAGGACAGTGCTGTCCTCAATGTGAGCCGAATCCCTGCATGGAGGCTGGGAATGAGTACAAGGTAAGCCGGAAAAGAGATTAGAGAAAGGTGAAATATACACAGAGATCCCAGGACAGAGATAGATGGAGAGTGACAGATGGGATAATGCATGTCTGTATTACGGAAGACCTTTTGAGGGAGGGGATGGTAAGTGTGGGTTAAAGTGTGTTCATTATTCATACTGTGGCAGATGGGTTGAGCATAAAGCCGTGTCTGAGTGTGTGTGTGATATGCGTGTCACTCCTGCTTCTGTCATTCCTCCACACTTCTTTCTTTGCCTCATATCATCTCTTGTTCCTCCCTCCATTGTTCACACACACATATTACACATCATTGCCTCAAGTGACTCTTCATCTGTTTGCTCACTCTCTCTCAATTTGCAGTTTTTGTCTGCTTCATTAAAGGGATAGTTCACCCAAAAACGAAAATTCTGTCATTAATTACTCACCTTCATGTCATTCCAAACCCATAAGACCTTCATTCATCTTTGGAACACAAATTAAGATATTTTATATGAAATCCGAGAGCTTTCTGACCCTCCATAGACAGTAGTGATGGGAAGATCGGATCATTTTACTAACTCGGATCTTTGAATCTCGTTCATCAAAATGAACAAATCTTTTTTTCAAGTCATTTACAGAATATAATTAAAACGTTACATGAATAGCCAAATTCCACAACACATCTACTTACTGTTAATGCAATAAAACTATAATGCAACTTTAAGGCCAAATTATGAGAAACAGAAAAGATTAATTCATTGTTTTATGCAGTCTGTTAGTTTCCCTCACCTCCCCGATCATATCGTTCTTTCTTTTGTCGCGTCACATCCCCACAAACTGAAGCTATGCAGTCTGTACCGAAAACAGAAATGAGTAGCTCATCTCTCGAGTCTTCGGGTTCAAGTCGTTCGTTCATCCAGTCCCATAGGCTATAACGCGATGCAGTCCCAGAAACACAAATGATTAGTTCATCTCTCGAGTCTTCGGGTTCGAGTCATTCGTTCTTTCGTCACGTGCCCGCTTCCCGGCTCAGTATCTTACAACAAATACAAACATTACATATTATTAACTGTATGCTGTTATTATATGTAGGTATCTTAGCTTTATCAAAGGGATTTTTCCTCCTCATACGGATAAAGATGAAAGCCTCTTTATTACCACATTCAGTGTTAACCATCATGAAAGAAACCCACAAATGTATAAATTGTGAGAAATAAACAAGCTACAATTTGAGACCAGAAACGCGACTGTAAACGTGTTTGTAAGGAAGGTTGGGAATTGTTAACTTATATCTGTATCCAATACTGCTATCACGTCATGTGACAAAAGAGCGAACGACTCAGACCCGAAGACTCGAGAGGTGAACTAATCATTTCTGTTTCCTGTAAAGAACTAATAGGATGTTGCGCATTTCAACATGAAATGAACGAATCCCTCGCTGAGAGGACTCGTCATTCTCGAGTCATATTAAAGATTAGTTCAAATTGAACAAATCGTTCATGAACGAAACATCACTAATAGACAGCAAGGGTATTACCACGGTCAAGACACAGAAACGCAGTAAGGACATTGTTAAAATGGACCATGTGACATCAGTTGGTCAACCGTAATTTTACGAAGCTATGAGAATACTTTTTGTGTGCAAAGAAAACTAAAATAACGACTTTACTCGACAATTCTTCTTCGCGTCATCCTAGTGCCGTTATAGAGAGGATCACGACGCATGCGCATGCTTTCCTCTGCACGTGTTCTACGTCAGCAGCACCACACGCATGTGTCATGATGAAACTCTCTTATACCAATAAAGCACCAGAGTCAATATTACTATAGACATGGCATATTAAGATGATGGTTGAATCATGTGGTTAATTCTTAAATGATTCCATTTGATCACCGCTGTCTGGAGTATATGGTTACATCCTTGCAGTACTGACACATCTCTTTAGACACACAAACGTCACAAGCGTCCCCGAAATCTCTCATCAGCATGTCATTTAGGGCTGTTTCTCTGTTCACCGTGCTTTCAGCGATCACGTCCCACTCGGCAGAATTCAGCTCTTTTGATCACAGTGGATTGTGTGAAAGCAAAGCAGGGATTTAGAGAGGATAACATTCACCACTTTTTTCATCTCCTTCTAGTACTTGTCTTGTTCACTACAGCATTGGCTGAAATTGTCATTTATTTTAAAGGTGACATATCATGAAAATCTGACTTTTCCAGGGGTTTTAAGTGCTATAATCAGGTCCCCGGTGCATCTACCAACCAAGGAAACGTGAAAAAATTAACCCAGTCACTTTGCTTTGGTAAGCCTTTTTCAGCAAGCATCTGAAAAAAAGAGCACGTCTGATTTCGCTCCCCTAGTGACATTGCAAAGGGATCTCATTATAATATTAGCGCCCCTTAATCTGTAAGTTTCCACCCATGGCGCCATCATTTTGATTTCGCAAACGACAACTGTGTACTAGTTCTTATGCTAATGTTCTGCTTTTGAGCTGAAACTTCACAGACACATTCTGGGGACACCAGAGACTTATATTACATATTGTAAAAAGGGGCATAATATGTCTCCTTTAAATTCATTATGTGCTGTAATTTGTTCTGCTGCTAAAGCTTTGAACAGCATTGAGATACCATCTGAATTTTGAAATTGAATTGAGACATTGGTGGTGTAGCTCTGTATTTTTTTTATTTTTACATACATTTAAAAATACAGTATTGATACTATTGATGACAGATGTTCCTCTCTCTCAGAACTCTTTTACTGTGTATGTGTGTGTTCTTAGCACGGCGAGCAGTGGCAGAGGGGCAGCTGTACCTCCTGTGTGTGCGATCGCGGTCATTCTCGCTGTCAGACGGAGAAGTGCCCTCCTCTCCACTGTGATAAGGTCAGCAGAAATCCATTACACCCCAACACTTCATGTCAAAGACAGTTTCTTGACCCCCACACTTGCTGAGAAGATCAAGAAAGAGATGCTGTTGGCTAACCGATTGTTGTCATTTACAATTTAATACAATCTCACTTTGATTCTTGCAGTTTATGCTTCTTGGGCCTAAAAGTGACAGTTAGGATTTTTCGTCATCCAGGATTGTTTGCACCATATATTTTGCATTTTGTCTGTTGCTCCGGGGTGTTTTTCATCTCAGTCTTTTGCTTTCATGCAAAATTCATGATCTTATGTAACTGTGCTTTAGAACAATACTCAGCAGGAACAGACATTTGGTTTTTATATCTTACCTTAATAAGCGTGACTCCTTAAAGAGCGTGAAATTACCTCATTAAATGAAAAAGAGTTTTATGGCTTATAGTATTTATTTTAATAACTGGAGTCCATCTCTATGCTAAAAGTTGGCGAAATTCACTTTTAACATTTATACAGTTCTTTAGTTTTTTCTTCTAGGCTATTGTATATTTTCCTAAAAAAAAAATATACAGGGACAAGCCCTTCAGTAGGTCCCGTTCAAACTCCTAATTCCTAAATTTCTAAAACTTCAAAATACATCAACACACAATTTTGTGAGGTTTATAAGGAAGTATTTTGGGTTATATATAAATTAGGCTCTATTAAATGGATGTTGTTGTTTGCAACAGATTTTTTTTTACAAACTGAGGCACAAGTAAAAATGATTGGTTACACTTTATTTTAAGCTGTCCTTGTTACAGTGTATTTATACACTTAAGTACTTAGTAATAGTAATAGTAATAGTAATTAACTACATGTACTTACTATATGGTTAGGGTTTGGCTTAGGGTTACTTGCATGTAATTATGCATAATTATTGTTATTATAATAGTAAGTACATGTAATGTGTAACAAGAACACCGTAAAATAAAGTGTTACCAAATGATTTGATGTGCATTATAACAAGTGTGACATTTTATAATGTCTGCTAACGTGTGACTCCTCAGGGTCAGACGAAGGTCAAGCGAGCCGGGCAGTGCTGTGAAGATTGTGTCTCATCAAAAGGCAGCTGCCTCTATGAGGGCATTGTCCGTTACCATGGTGATATGTGGAACGGCACGGGTTGTGAGTTCTGCATGTGTGAACGGGGTCAGGTGCTGTGCCAATGGGTCGAGTGCGCCAGATCAGAGTGCCCACGGGTATGCGTCCAAATTTTATAAAGAACACATTTCTATGCAGAGCCATCAGCAGGGACACATACTTACTCTGCTCATTAAAAGACACAATTAACAAGCTCAGCTTGAGGGGATGCCCTATATGTAAAATGTTGACTATTATTAGGGCAAAATATACCAGATGAGTTTGAGACCTGAGGCACATTATCTCTGTGGTCATTTGTCCTGGTTATGAATTATAACTTTATTCAATCAATATATTCTCTGCTTCTCCATTAATCATAAGGAGCTTTGAAAGGTTGAGAAATGTGGAGATTTATCACTTATTAATTATACTTTTGGCCCAAATCCAGAATTGCCACTGTAAAGGTTATTCTTTAGAGAGGAAACTCTGACTTAAAAGTTTTTAAGTCCTGTGAATTTCACTACTGTCAAGGTAAAGTCTGTAATGGAAGTTTAAAAGAGTAGTACACAAGTTTGAACAGAAACTTCTCAGGTTTTAAATGTGACATACATTCTGGTGCAAAAAACTATTATGCATGCTGTAAAAAGTGGTAACATGCAATTCTTTAGAGATATTTCTACTAGTTTTTTTTTACTAGTCCCATTTTTGGGATAGTTCTGTCATCATTCACTCACCCTCATGTCAGTCCAAAACCATAAAACCTTTGTTCACCTTTGAACTCAAATAAAGATATTTGTATTATGAATAGAAGCCTAAATTAAATATGTTCATCATATAAAGTGACCATGTCTCTTCAGAAGACTCTTTTATGATGTCTTTTTGCATTTTTTGATGTGTGAAAGATTTGGTTGAATGGACAACCAATGGATGGACAAAAAAGATAAGAGTATAATAAAAATATCTTCATTTGTGTTGTGAAGATGAGTGACACGAGTGTAGGTAAATTATCACAAAATTTTCATTTTTGTGTGAACTATCCCTTTATATTTAGTTTTGTTGGCATTAACTAATGTATTCAGGTTATTTATATATATATATATATATTACATTTTTTCAGTGCAGTGGTTTTAAGGTCCTGCATTAATTAAAATGAGTGCTGATGTTCATTGAAGTCATAGTAATAGAGCGTCTGATTAAACAACAAAGAAATACAACAGATGCTTCTATATCTTTTTGAAAACATTGATCAAACCCTCTTTCCCATCTGTAGTTCCGTAATTCACTGACATATTCTGATTCGCCTATAAGACCACCATGGCTTTGGTGATCTGACTGTGTTACACAGAAACAACTAAAGATTCTCTCATGAATGTAAATGACTATTGATAGCGGCCCCCTATAAAGAACCTCAGAGGTAGAATTGGAAATGTGATGTAATTAGAGATTTGTGGCTCTGTGTCAGACAGCTAATCATTCCCCTGTGGGTGTTTTCATGCTGAAATTAAATGAACTAAAATTTCTCACCTTGTGCCAGGGAGAAAAACTGGTCCATTTGCCTGGGAAATGCTGCCCAGAGTGTAAGACAACAACCAGTTCCTGTACATATTCACAGCCAGACCAGAAGGTACGAAGCTTCTTTTAATATGGGTTTTAGTAAAACATACAGTGGTTTTATCATGTTTTATATCCATGTTTACATGTGAAATACATATGCTACCATACAAATGTTTGGGGTCGGTAAGATATTTTGAAAGAAGTGTCTTATTCTCACCAAGAGTGCATTTATTTGATCAAAAATACTGTAAAAACAGTAATATTGTGAAATATTTTTACAATTTGAAATAACTGTTTTCTATTTTAATATAAATGTAATTCATTTATGAGATGTCAAAGCTAAAATTTTAACATCATTACTCCAGTCTTTATTGTCACATGATCATTCAGGAATCATTCTAATATGCTGATTTGGTGCTCAGGAATCATTACTTATTATTAATGTTGAAAACAGATGTGCTGCTTAATATTTTATGGAAACTACGATATATTTTTTGCAGGATTCTTTAATGAAGAGAAAGTTCAAAAGAAAAGCATTTATTTGAAAAAAAAAATTTTTTTGTAACACTATAAATGCATTACTGACACGTTTTATCAATTGAGTGTCATTGCTGAATAAATGTATTCATTTCGCTCTCTCTCAAAAATAAATAAATAAATAAATAAATACTGAGCCCAAATGCTAATATGAAAGAAGATTTTGATAGCAACGAAGAGAAAAAGACAAGCAAATCAATACCACCAACAATCAGACTGTCTTTGTCTATTTAGGGGCAAAAATTCAACATCAAGAGTTTTAGACGCCTCACTGTAAGTAAACATAAGCGTGTGGTTTGCAAATTTAAAAAATATTATTATAACAGATTTTTTGTCTAAGCAAAAATGTTTGTTTACTCTTCTTTGTGTCTCAGAATCTAGAAAGTGTCAGAGAGGGGCTGTGTCGTGTGTGTCAGTGTCGAGAGGATCATGTGACCTGTTACCAGCATTCCTGTCCCACCTGTCCACTGGGCACCCTAACTATACCTCACCCTGAACAGTGCTGTCCCGATTGCAATCCAGGTGAGACCTGCGTCTATGTTGGTGTTCATTTCCCAAACAGCAATGGTGTACGAAGCTACAGTAGTTAATTACCATGCTGTCTTGTGTATATGCTCCAATATAATCAGTGAAATTGGGGTTATACTTTGATTTATTTACTTCAAAAGAACATGATTCTATTCCCAGTTTAAAAGCATTTCTTTATGTGATTAAAAACATTTCTGAATTGTTCTGAAAATCTTTCTTTATCAGCCCTCCAAGGAACAATCTCTCAACCATAAGACGAAACATAGTTGATCTGGGTGGTAGAGAGATGAGAGCTATAGCATTAGATTATATTCTGGTTAGATAACGTGGTTATTTAACTCTGTGGCACCCATGAGACTTGGATCTGATCTATATGTTAAATTTCCCTGGTGACTTCAAAAGATGCTACAGAAAGGAACATACATCTTCCTCTCTCTCTTTATCTTAGGAAAGACCATAGAGAGAAAGAAAACAGAATGTGTTTGTGTTAACATTTTGCTTTTATATAGATATGTACTGTATGTTTATCTGAAGAGACAGGGAAAATTGTTTGGACGTTTATATGTGCGTGGGTTGACCGTTTGGCATCTCTGTGTATATGCTTATAAGATTATGCTAATGTATCCTCCAAACACAGCAGTCAAATAGTATTTTTTCTCTTAAACTTTGGACAGGAAACGGCTACCCTGTTTACAAAAAAACAAAACATACTTTTCCCTTCTATATTTATCATAAGCACTATTAAGCACATATGGAAAGTAGAAGCTTGCATGGTGATAGCGCTTGTTAGCTGGTTAATGTCCAGATTTTATCAATAAGGCAAAGGCAGTGTATATGCATTCACAGCCACATAACCATTTGTTACTTGACTGCCTGTTGTGAGGAACAGAAGGAGCCCAGCATCAGTGTTTTATCAGATAGATTGTCTGAGACATAATGACTTGCAGTGTTACTGTGAGAAACACTGCGATTCGGAAGGATTTACTAGCTGCTGACCGTATTATAATACATTTGCACTCAAAACAAGTAGATTTTTCAAATCGATGGAAAGTCTCAAAGGTCATTCTGGTAAAAAATGCTTACTTCAACTGGAAAATGGAGAGTAGGATAGTTTTTCCCCAAGACTTATTGATTCACACACCAGGGTATTTAATTAAAAGTGATTTATGAGGGAATGTCAGAAAATGACTTTCTGAAAGACTCAGAGCTTTCATTTTCTGCCTCTGGATATAAGTCTGGCCTTGTGCTTGCAGTCCAGTCCAAAAATGGAGAGTTACCATCAAATAATTACCAAAGCACCTTTAATGTTCTGCATTGTTCTATTTCCACGTCTCTTGCTCTGGCCTCATGTACGGAGCCAGAAACCTGCAACCCAAAGTCCTTAGCAAGGGATTTACCAGCTCATTAGAGACTGTGTAATTAATTCTTGTGCCAAAGAGAATTATAGTTAGAGGCTCAGGTTTCTTTTGGACCATGTGGAGAAGTTATGAATGGCTTATTAGTACACTGAGTGGGAGATTTGGTGGTTCTTTTGCATGACTATAGAAGAAATTACCATGACGTCATGCATACAAGCATTATATGATGTAATAATATTTGTTAATATTAAAAGAAAATATATGGTTTAGAGTGAATAAAAGCAGGTACACTACCGTTCAAATAATTTGGAGTCTTTCAGACATTTAAAATGTTACAAAAGATTTAAAATTCAAATACATGCTGTTCTTTTGAACTTTTCATCAAATACTCCTAAAAAATGGATCACTTTCCAAAAATATTAGGAAGCACAAGAAATGCTTTTTATTAGATGCTGTTAATATTAGAAAAACATGTTTCTTGAACGGCAAATCAGCAATATTATAATGATTTCTGAAGGATCCTGTGACACTGAACCCTGGATTAATGGCTGCTGAAAATTCAGCATTGAAATCACATGAATAAAGTACATTTTTAAATTATAATAAAAAATATATTTTAAAGGTATTTTTAAATTTGCACAATATTTCTATTTCTACTGTATTTTTGATCAAATGAATGCAGCCTTGGCAAATAGAAAAGACCTCTTTCAAAAACTTTAGAAATCTTACAGACCCGAAACTTTTTGAATGTGTATATGGTTTAGTGAAGAACTATGTGTAGATTAATTTCCACGCTATCCACAAGCCTATTTTAAATGTAAGTATTTTAATTTGTTGGAAGTGTGACAGGTTTTGAGTACTCATAATTGCTTAAATACCCATTTGACAATGTAAATATGAATAATAATGTTATATTGGCTATGATTAAGAACAGCTTTTCTTCATTTTAAAAAAATACCTAAAGCATTCACAATAAATGGTACTTTAATGGATGTTCTTTAATAGGTAAATTCAGCCATTTTTGGTGACATTTGGGTTTGTGCAATGCCTTAGGAAAATGCAAATGTACTGTCACAGCTGCAGGCCAACTGGTTCTGTTTTATTAGAGCAGAGGTGAACAATTCTAATTTAAATGGGTGTTTGTGAAGTAGCTTTATCTGTCATCTGAGGAGTTTGACTTTTGGAGTTTGACTTGTTTTTTGTGTGTGTCTGTAGCAGTGCAGTGTCACAGGGACTGTTTGACATGCTCTGGCACACCAGATCACTGTGACAGCTGTCAGGACCCTTCCGCCCTGTTGATGAATGGACGCTGTCTGCAGTCATGTCCTGAAGGATTTTTCACTCAGGGCAAAGTTTGTGCAGGTATAAACATACTTATTTTTTTTTTGTGTGTTTTACTTTTACAGCCCACGCTGGTTTTGTTGCACGAATTTCTGTTCGCCGCTTCATCTCACTTCCTTTTTTACTTTATCCTCCTCCTTCTATGTTCCCACCAACATTCACACACGTCTGGCCTAAACATATTTTTACCCTATGGTATTTTAAATCCTCAAAACGCCCTCTGCTTTGGGTGATTTCCATAAATAGCTAATCCTATAGCTTTGTTGGTTTGTGTGTGTGTGTGTTTTGTGTGTACTGTATGTGGATGTGCATGTACATGTACATGAGTCATATTTGTCACAGTCATTTCAACAAGTCAAAACACAGACCGGATCCTACACTCGAATTTCCCCCCACTTTGGAGGGCTATAGCCAGGGCCGGATTTACCTCATTTCGTTATATAGGCAAAACTAATTTTTGGGCCCCCTTTCCCTATTAATATAATAGACCTAAAATTACCACTCAAGCAAACAAAAATATTTCTTAATCAGTGGAAACCGTTACAGGTTGAACTAATTTTTTACGCACCTCATCCCAAACCTTCCGTTGCAAATTCCAAAACGTAATTTTAGAGCTAATAACAGAGGCTTGAGCCATTGATATGCAGGCTAACACAGTTATTAATGCAGTCTTAACACAGTTATTAGAGAGAGAGAGAGAGAGGGAGAGAGAGAGATTAAGTGTGTGTGAATACCTGCGTCTATGCGTCTCTCAGCAGTATTCAGCAGCAGCATCTACTAATAGCGAATCTTTAAGTTAAACTGCTTCAAGAACCTCGCTACTGAGAAATGTCATGTAGCTTTTCAGCTGCGAAACTATTTTACTGATAAATTCACGGTGTTTCTGTTCGCATCTCCGCGTGTGTGCTCGAGTGCGTGTCTGCACTGTGTGTGCGTCTGTGAGAGAGAACGGGAGAAAGAAAGCGTGATTTCCGTATAGCCTACATATAAAAGGTGGAAGACATGGAAATAGTTTGTCATTTTTTACCCTATTGTTTGTTATATTTATTTGCTCAATGTCTTCTGGGGTTTTTGGTTCTTTTACTGTTGTAGATAGCCCATAGTATAACAAAAATATTATATATCTCTTCATTGTGTTTGGGCCCCCCCTGGACGAGCGAAAATAGGCACGTGCCTAGAATGCCTATGCGTAAATCCGGCCCTAGCTATAGCATCATTTGACAAAATTCTTATAGTCACTCTTTAACAGCTGCTGTACTAATTCTCTCACACAGAATCTCTATTAATGTATCAGTGCTTTGTACCCAGCTTTCGCATAGTTTTTTGATATTGCAGCCACGAAGTGTATCGCCCAACCCTCATCACCCTTCTCTTTCTCTTTCTGCCAGCCTGCCAGCCGTCATGTGCCACCTGTGAGAATGACTTTGAATGCACAGCATGTGGTGGGTCCTTTCTCCTCAGTGGCAGGCAATGTGTGACCACCTGTGAGAGAGGTCTGTTCCAGGACTACACACGCTGTCTCAGTAAGTCAACTGCTGTTTACATTTCATTCACTTTTATTGTCTTGACTTTCTGTGATACTGTTTACTTCTGCTGTACTTTTATGACTTTCTTACCAGCTTTAAAGAAAGTGTATATATATATATATATATATATATATTTATAGCATCTCAGCATGTAGCTCTTGAGGAAAGATGGCAGTAATACTGTAACAATACAGTATAGATGCGTTTGTGGAGCTATCATATAAATGTTGCCCAAAATCGTGTCTTAAATATATTTTATGAATGAATGATGCATTTATATAGTGCTTTATTGTGTATTGTTGTACATCCAAAGCGCTTTACAATCATGTGGGGGGATCTCTCCTCAACTACCACCAGTGTGCAGCATCCACTTGGATGATATTTTATTTATATAAATATATATTTTATATTATATTTTATTTGAATAGATATTAAATAGAATGATAAATGTATATTTAATATATGTATCTATATTAAATATATACAATACTATTATTTGTTTTAATTTATATAATGTACGTAAATATATATATATATTTACAGCCTTTCGAAAGTTACTATGATTTGATACATTTTGTATTCAGCAAGAATGCATATAAATGATCAAAATCAAAGTAAAGGCATTTATAATGTTATTCTATTTCAAATAATTGCTGTGAACAATTATTCAAGTTCACTTTATTCAACATTTTTCAACTTTAATCATCTAAGAATTCTGAAAAGTCATGGTTTCCATACTTCCTTAAGCTGCACAACTGTTTTCAACTCTGGTAAAAATAGGAAATGTTTCTTGAGCAGCAAATCAGCATAATAGAATGATTTTCTGACACTGAATTCTGAAGAAATGGCTGCTGAAAATTCAGCTTTGAATAAAGAATAGTAATAGTACTTCCACCTAAAGAATAAACAACATTTTAAACAGGTTGAAATAGAAAAAAAATCTTATATTGTAATAATATTTTACAACATTACCGTATTTTTTTTATTAATTAAATGGGAAATTTTCACTGATACCAAACGAATTCTTAATTTATTCATTAATTTTGTATTTATTTGTTGATATAGACAAGGTGCAAATATCACCTGCTATTTATTTTTTAGGGCTAAGATTTACTCATTTACTTCTTTGTTAAATATTAATTTATTGTTCATTGCTATATAATGAAGCTGTATTTACTTCCTCGATAAGCAAAAGGGCCCAGTTTATATATTTAGATGTGGAATTCCTATTGTACAACATTTTGCATCGTGTTAGCTCTAAAAGGTCAATTTCTTCTTTGTTATTAAAGCCAGATGGAGCATTACTGCATCTGCAGTGCATTCACTCCTTGCATAAGAATCAACCTTAAGATGTGGGTACCTGGTCTTGTCAGGCTACCTGACTATAGCAATCCAATCTGGAGGGAATCATGCATCAGTGACCTGTTAACTGGTCTGTGACTGGGACCACTAGACTGTACAGCAATTACTCCAGTCCCCACTCTCATTCAATTTCACACTTTAATAAGCCTCTCCCACTGATTGGACCACATTGTTCTACAAGCGAAAAGATGGAGAAGAAATATCCAGCTTAGGTTGAGCCCATTATAGTGGATTTAGCGAGAATGAGTCTTACTGAGCAATTGAATGTGGAAGATTTTTATCGTGGCCAAGCGATAACGATTCATACTCTTGTTTCACTCTCTGAGTGCAAATGCAAATGTTCAAGAAGTTAATTAGTTAAGCTAAAAAATGAGGAAATCTTAGAGGAAGCCCTTCATCTTTTGTTCTCTTTTCTCTCTCTCTCTTTGTCTGTGCCTTTCTCACTTTCTCTTTTACATTTTAAATGATAATAGAGTTACATTTTTTTATCTCATGTAACATATGAGGTTTGCAATTTTGAAACAAACCGCTAACAGAACTTACCGAACACTTCTTACATGCCACAACTTGGATATCTTAAAGTACTGTATATTATTTCACATCTGCAGCATATCAAGAAGTCGTGTAAAACCTTAAAGTGTTGTGCTGACAGACATCGCCAAGTGTTCTGTCATTCATTTTTCTAGCATGCCAAGCTTTTCCAGGTCCACTAAACATGGTTACCTACATCTCTTGTTCACACTTTGTTGTTGGCTGTCAAAATATTTGGTCCCGTTCCAGCTTCTCAGGGTTCTGGGCCAGTTTGGTGCCAGTGTGTGTGAGTCTGTGTAGAGGTGCCATGTAGAACCGTGAATGTTTCACACCGGGCGCTGTGCCCAGATTTGTAGTTTAATCCTGAGCACTAGATTCCCACAAAGAATAAGAGAAGGTGTCCTATGACCTTATTGCTGCACAACATAATTAGAGACTGTTTTCACAGATTCTGTGGCATTTGTAACAATTTAAAATCATTGATTATTCATAAGGTAAAAAAAATACAGTATTTGTACATAAATCTGAAAAACATTATGACACAAGGCGTAATTAATTACATGTAAAATAAAACATTAGATATGAAGTAAGTGGTTCTTACTAAGGAAAGTATCAGTATTTCTTTTCTAAGTACATTTTAATGTGAATCTCATCCCTCACCATGTTTGTTGTGGACATGAATGACACCAGCTGTGTGACTTAATGAGAGGTATGATGTTACTTTTCATAGTAAAAGCTGAATTTTTGTAGCATACGCCAGTCTTCAGTGTCACATGATCCTTCTGAATTCATTCTAATGTGGTGATTTGGTGCTAAAAAAACACATATTTTAAATGTTGAAAACAGTATTTTTGTGGAAATCGTGGAAACTTTTTTCAGCTTTTTGGCATTTCAGCTTTCAACTGCATTTATTTCAAATGTGTAAATTGTTGGAGGTACATCTAGAGACCAGATTATCAGGGTGACTTAGTGGACTATGCAACAGCATAGCACCTTAAGAACCATTCAGACCACCTTATTTACCACATAGTCTTTAGTACAACACCTTAGTACAGTGGCACCAAGTTTTGCATTGCAAGCATCACTAGGGCTGTGCGATATATATCGTCTGCGATAATATCGTAATTGTTGTTTTAACGATGTGCGATTTGACATTATCGAGTATTTTGCAAAAACAAAACAAAACACCTACAGAGAGCACGCTTTACGTGAAGTCTAGAGTAGTGTGCATATGTATTTAGAGTGTGTTCTTTCACTGCAAGATTCAGTCTATTAAAAAATATTTACAATGATCACAAATTCAAGACTTTGGGGCAGAAAATGTATATATTTATACCACTTCATATAGTTAATCAATTTCACACGAAGAATGACATTTTTTCTCCAAAAATTACTGATTACAAATGTGATATTGATTTTTTACAACAGTTCAATAAACAAATATTAAAGAATAGAGTCCACACAGCTATAACGTTAAAGGCACAGAGAAACGATATCGTTGGAATCACTTTCGGAACGATTTTTTTTTCCAGCTGATGAACAATAAAAACATTGACAGCCAATCAGAATCCATCCTGATACGAGCTCGAGAATTCGCGAGTGCACTTAGAATAAACAGACGATATCGTACGCTGGTGTGGACGCTAATATCGTTATCTTTATAGTTATCGTTCTTGGTGTGAATGGGGCTTTACACCGTATTGCCTGTTTTTGCTCTATTTCGACAATAAAAATAATTCCAAACACAGCCACAGCGCTGTTTCGCGTCTCTAAGCAACATGACGGTGTTTCGTTCCCTAATGAATCATCCGTTTGAATGATTCGGTTCAATTGCAATAACTCACTTATTAACAGTGACCTGCTGCCACCTGCTGGGGGGTTTAAAGTATCTTTTTATTATTTAAATAATTTCAAATATCAGTATTCAACGTTTTTTGTTTAATATATCAAAACATTATTTATGCATCTGTAATCGCAATTTGGTTAAATGCATTCATGTCCTGCACTAAACAGTGTGTAAATGCATCTAAATGCCACTTCAGACTCAGCTTCTGTTTCCTCTGCATTGCAAATATTAATTTTATTGATACTGATTTCATTTGCCTGGTAACAGCTCAAATGTCTTATTATTCTAATTCACTGATTAAATGTAAGAATTTGATTCAAAAGATAATGCACACTTTTAGAAAAATGGCTTTATAAAGATAAAAATGCAGAAGAGTCCATTTTTATGGGCATTGTGTGTCTTTCCTTAGGAGAAATGGAGGGAGAGTTGCTCTGCCCGCATTCCTTTGAGCAATAAAACTAGTGTTATCAGATCAGGGCCGTCCTTAGGGGGGTGCAACTGGTGCGGCTTGAGGGGGGCCCGTGGCGAATGGCCCAAGCCGGAATGCAATTGCGAACAGACCAAGGGGGACAAACCCCCCCCGGAATGCGATCGCGAACGGACCAAGGGGGGCCCCGCTCCCTACCTCGCACTGGGCCCCGCGTCAGCATATCAAAACAGTATTAATGCATTTGTAACTGCAGGTTAAATGCAATCATGTCCTGCACTAAACAGTGTGTAAATGCATCTAAATGCCACTTCAGACTCAGCTTCTGTTTCCTCTGCATTGCAAATATTAATTTTATTGATACTGATTTCATTTGCCTGGTAACAGCTCAAATGTCTTATTATTCTAATTCACTGATTAAATGTAAGAATTTGATTCAAAAGATAATGCACACTTTTAGAAAAATGGCTTTATAAAGATAAAAATGCTCATAAAAGTTAAAAATCTATTTAATCTTATTGGAAAATATTAATTTCTATCAGTGTGAACTGACTACCACACAGAATATGAAGAATATGAAAAACTAAAGGTCACATATTTTACACCTTTCTGGAGTTTTAGGCACAATAAATCGGCACATAAGCGAAAGCCACCGACCCCCAGGCGCCGATCTCCCCCCGAGCCGCCGCCGCCACCGCCCCCCTCGACATCCAGAGCCCGGCGCACCAGCGGACCCTCCGGTGAGCTCTTTCGTGTTGGCTTCCTTCTCTTAGCAGTGTGGAATGCAAGTAAAGTTACACGGAAATGTTTCCATGCGATTTAGTGGTCAGGTGGGTGACGTGACATAATTATCGTCATCATTAGCATAATGTAAACTGCCTTTCTGATCATGTGGTTATTTACACCAGCCATGAGAAAATTTAAACAAATCAAGAGAGCCTGCAGTTTTATATTTGTCTACTTTGGCTAAAATATAACTTAAGATTCTTCAATAGCAAATAAAATTCTTCGGTATGTAGTTTTTTTTTTGTTGCTTCAGATTGTTCTATATAGCGAATTTCTATAATTAAAATACACATGTGATAAATCTTACAACAAAACTGGAGGAAAAAAAACGTGTCGCAGGTGGCGACACGCTCTGAATGTAAATATTTTCAAGAGTTTTTTATTTTATTTATTTATTTATTTTTATTTCCAACATATAATATAAAGGTACTGAACAAATATAAACTACAAAAAAGAAATAGAAAACATACAGTATTATATAAATAATAATAATACAGGTAAAAAAAAAATATAATAATAATAAAAAAAACTAAACAGAAAAAAGAACAGGTATGAGATCATCATATAAATAACAGAAAAGCTTCACAAAGAGACCTAGTGCGTTTTGCTTTACTGTTTTTCAACCCAAGTAGTAACTCAATATAATTTTTCATATCTATCTGAAATAACAAAAAGTTGGGTTGGCTGCTCTAATGCTTGTGTTTATTGACCCTTTTAGGGCCGACGTCACAGTTACGTCACCGCGCTAGCTGGAGGCAAAACAAAGGGGAAACTGGAGGAGGCCAATTCAAACCAGTGCAGATTCAGCTACATGTTCTTGTTGGGTGCCAGAATCGACGTAGTAGAGGCTCCAATTTTACATTTTAAAGCATACCTGCTGCCACTGCCAGACAAAAACCAACGACAGCTGTAGTTAAACGCGATAAAACGAGCGGACTGGACAGAAAGGATCGTCAAAAATGCTCGCGTTTGCAGCGCACACTTCTTATCAGAAAAGGTTCAATAAAGTATTGTCTTTTGTTGTTATGGGCACATCTACAGATTTCTTGCCATATGTCTATGTTTCTTGAATCTCACGACTATGTCGTGTATGAAATAATGTCTGTGTGCATGTGTGTAAAACAACAAACTGAC
>NW_015551200.1:473725-499200 GCF_001515605.1 Sinocyclocheilus anshuiensis | reverse complement strand
CTGAAATTGAAATGTATATACATCTTCATCATGACTAGATAGACACGGTGAGTTTGTCTTTACTATACACGTTAGATGTGATCCACCTCATAGTAACAATCCTGTCAGATCGTCCATCCTTTGAGTGAGAGTGTAACGTTACAGGTCGGCTGATCTGGTTTCGTGGTTAAAGTTAACCTTTTCGACATGTTTCCGTTTTGTTGTTGCTCAGCAATGGCATGGACGCAATGTTGTCTGGGGGTTTGGCAAAAGGAGAGTGGGACTGTGGGCAGTGCTCGGGGTGGTGACTGAAGGTGGTGACTGAGTAGTTCTGACGTCAACTTTTTACGGAAGTCACAACGGTTCGTGAAAAATCACAGCTACTTTATGCAGGCTGTGTGCATTTTACTGTGGACTGACTATTTTGAAACTTATATGGTAGTTAAATAGCCCCTAGACCTCAGTTATCAAGAAAAAAAGCCAGGAAATTTCAGTTTTGACAATATGGGACCTTTAAGACATCAGCACAATAACACGCTCAGCAAAATATCAGCTAATTATCATTATCGATAAAATCCCAGAAAATATCGAGATATTATTTTTTGTCAATATCGCACACCCCTAAGCATCACTCACGTTTTGTTTATAAATGTTCAAAATCTGGAATAACAGACATCTTCTATTATTTGTTATATTCAGCCTCATAAACAGAAAGGACCAGAAGGTGATTTTGAAGGAGTGCTCAACTGTTAATTTGTTCCACATCTCTCGTTTTCTCTCTCTCTCTGTCTGAAGAAGAGATGGTAGATTGATGAGATTTTAAAGCTTGTGTGATATATTTATGTGGAGTAGTTCAGTAAATTTGCTAAAGGGAGATTGAGTTAGTGCCGTGACTATTCAAATTTAGGTAACTTATTTTACAAAGCAAATATCTTGAACTTCATGAGAAAACTAAGAGAAAACCCTCCTTCCATATTTACCCAAAGCCCAATAATCAAGCTTTTCCAAATATTGGAAATACGTGACTAGCCGGTGACCAAAAAAAATTAAACGGCCTAAAGATAAATTTATTAGCAAGGATTGTATTTGGTGTTTAGATATCAGTAGGCCTTTGGATATATTCTTACAATCTTACCAAGGGTTGATTATAAATGAAGGTTATTCTTAGTGGAGATGCATTTGTGTTATTTGTGCCATTATGTATTTTAATGCACATATTCAACATCTTATGTATGTGATTCTGTATGTGTCCTTAAAATCGTGAGACTTTCTTTATATGCGCAAATGTGTTCTTCTGCCTTTTTTTTGTACCTTTTACAAGCTCCCTCAGAAAGGTCATCTTTTGTTCTTATCTGACTGGCTTGTTTTCTGTCGCAGTCAAAGTAAATTCACTTTAATTCATCACAGAAAAGCCACCACACAACACTAGAACATAAAGTACCCTTGTAATTCTGCCTTATGCTGTTTGTTTAGTTTAGTTTTTTTGTTTTAATTTTGAACATGTTATTGATTTCTTCCTCTTTAGGTTGCCATGACTCCTGTTCATCTTGTCGGGGGGAGGGGCCTCAGGATTGTTTGACATGCTCAGACCCCTCCCACTTACTGAAGGATGGATTCTGTGTTTTGGATTGTGGTCCAGGCTTTTATGCTAATCAAGGCAGCTGTTATGGTATGATTGGCAGAATTCACATCTAATTGGTTACTCTGTGTGGTTTGTTTTAATTAAAGCATTTTAATTAAACAGATTTGCTTAAAACAATGTTTGAGTAAAATGTTTGTTTGAAATTAAACAATTTAAACTAACTTTGTTTTTTTTATCACAACTTGAAGTTGAAATACACTACGTTTTGCCCAGATTTCAACCAGATTTGCAGTCTAAAGGAGTCATCTCTAGTTGCCAAACTTCAGACCCAGTCTGCAGATTTTTAGCAGCTGGAGTTGATAGATTTTACATTGCCTAGTGCAGTGTTTCCCAACCGGGGTGCCGTCTTTCGAGAGCAGGGGTGCCGTGTAAAAAATCATTTTTTAATATTTTTAAATTGCTAAAATGTTAAAAAAAGCATCTATTATATAATATCCATTTCTGATGTCGCCAATAATTAGAGATGCACCGAAATTTCGGCTGCCGAAAATTAGTTCACCGCTCAGGTTTCACTTTCATGTGGTGTGACGCTCTGCAATATCTGTATGACATTATATTCTGCAGTTCTTCCCTGTTGTACCGAATATCTATACTTTTCAAATTATCATATCGAAGTTAGAAATTCAAATATTGTGACAAAATTAATTTTGTAGGGTGCCACAAGTTTGTTAAAATTTCCAAAGGGTGCCGCGACTAAAAAAAGGTTGGGAAACACTGGCCTAGTGTATGATGGGCACATATTTCGTTTTTTTAGCTTTATACTCCATCCAGTCGGAGGATATCAAGCATTGAACACATCCTGTTTTTATTTGTCACACGTCTCCTATAAACGCATATGTTTCTGCATGTGTTTGCTGTGTTCAAGACATTGTGAATGTCTTATAGTGTATGACCCACAGTCATTTAGTGTTTTCTGGGGCGGCAAGTTAGCAAGATTATGTCCCTGTTTTGTTTTTTTTAATCTGTTCAAATTGTACAAGTTGTGCAGTGTATTCTAGCCTTACAGTGCACCCAATAATTTGAATTAGTTTTTTTTATTATTATTCGAATATAAATAGGAAATATTTTGATTTTGTATTGGATGGATGTAGCATTTACTAGTCCGATTGTCATGGCATTTTTATGGCCTTATTCGTTGTCTTATCACTGTTGATGATAATATCTTGCCAAGTAGACACAAAAGCCTGCTTCAGAAATGTCACCTCGAATACATTTAAGCTTCACCTTGACAACCCTACAGCAAATGCAGAATGACACTCTAAATGTGTATTTTACAGTGAAAGAACTTAAGCTCCACAGATCCAGCTTGTCTGTTTAACATATGAGAGAACTGTGTTGATGGGAGTTTTTTGGGTTTCTGGCTATGGGTAAAAATAGCTAGTGGTTTGAGCACTTTAAATCTTGCATGCTGACTTTGAAAGTCCTGAGGCTTTTTTGCATTCATTTGTTCTTTTTTGAATGCGGTCATTGTGATTGTGATATTTTAATCATGAGGTTGTACTAGTTCTTTAATCCAAATGTTAGTTGTCTTCTTTTTTTATGCAATATTTTATAACACATTTTTATATCCTGTTGTAGCTTGTGACCCTTCCTGTGCAACCTGTCATCCCGACAACCCCAGTTGCATGAGCTGCCCCCCTGAACATGCACTGCATCAGGGGAAATGTGTACCACAATGTCCACCACAGTATTACAAGAATGACCACGGCCGTTGCCAAGGTGAAAAGTTTTCTTTTACACTTTTAATATTTTGTTCAACATGTCCATGTAGGCAAACTGGCAAACACAAACTCATAAATCTCTTTTCTAGTGAATTGAAAAACCATTCATTCTGAAACCCATTTTCTTTGCCAGAGATGATTCTTTGGAAAGTTTCCCTGTCATTTGGAGTCAGTCCCTTGAAATGTCTTAACTACGTTTTCTCAGCAAAACCACATGGGTTAGAAAATTGTCATGTCTGGATGTTAGTTTGATGCATGATTTTGAGTTTAAAATGATATATTAATACAGTCAAGCCTAATCCTGTGGTGTACAGTCCATTTGCAAACACTTTTCTACCTAACCGGCTCATAAGAAAGTCCATACATTATGACTGAGGATATTCGGAAGTAGCAAAACCACAATAATACCAGAACTTGAGATGTGCTAAAGTACTCCAGCAATACAAGTTACATTTTTGCTAACCGACTTTGATGAAATTGGCCCTGAAAGGTTATAAGTTACAAGAGGTCCTGGTTGGTAATTTTTGCTCTCATCTCATGGGATTTCTACTGAATCCACCTGCTGAACTATGCCTATGTTGTTCTTCCAGCCTGCCACAGTTCGTGTGTGTCCTGCTCAGGGCCAGCTGGGTCTCACTGCACCTCCTGCTCAAAGTCTCTCATCCTGAACCAAGGCCAGTGTGTGGAGTCCTGCGGAGAGGGACTGTTCTCCAGAGGGGGACACTGTCACAGTACGACTGCATTTCTAAAACTCTGATATTCCTCCCACTGTTACATAATTATGTGGTGAAAACTGGGTCGTGATAAAAGAGGATAGATCAAAGATGAGCTGTCCTAAAGAGTTCTTGTGTAATACTTGATTTGATTCGACCACTCACTAATTGATGCAATGCATCATTAAAAATGGATTTAAAATTTGGTCAGAATTTTAAAGATATCCAAAACTAAATGGAGGGACAAGTTGCTTGCAGTTGAAGATAGACCTATAGATCGATAGATAGATATATGTTGCATTGTAAGGTAGTGTGGAAAGTGAGGATTTTTGTTCAGTATGGGTTATCTGTTACCTGTAGCCATTTAAGTGTAGTTGTCCCCTGCCCCAGTATGTCAATCAGTACTGCATTGCGGGTGAGTGTGTGTGTGTGTCCTGAATACAGATAACCTACTCTGACTCTGTGTAGAGATTCAGCCTACTTGTTCACAGAAGTGTGTGTGTGTGTTATAGACTGGATGTATATAGATATATATCTACACTGTAGTGAGGCTATAGGGAGTATGAAAAATATACACTACCCTTTGAAGAAATTTATACTTTTATTTATAAAGAATGCATTACATTGAGGAAAAAAATTGTAGTCATGTATAAGGTTGCAAAAAAATCTATTTCAAACAAAGGCTGCACTGCAAACTTCATCAAAGGATCAAAAAAACAAAAACACTGTATTATGGATTCCACAATTCCTTAAGTGTGTGTGTGTTATAGACTGGATGTATATAGATATATATCTACACTGTAGTGAGGCTATAGGGAGTATGAAAAATATACACTACCCTTTGAAGAAATTTATACTTTTATTTATAAAGAATGCATTACATTGAGGAAAAAAATTGTAGTCATGTATAAGGTTGCAAAAAAATCTATTTCAAACAAAGTTCTGTACTTCAAACTTCATCAAAGAATCAAAAAAACAAAAACACTGTATTATGGATTCCACAATTCCTTACCATTTTCGACTGTGATGATAAGAAATCAACATATTAGAATGATTTTTGAAGGATCATGCACTGACATGACACTGAACTAGAGTAAAGTTTGCTGAAAATTCAGCTTTTTCATCACAATAATATTGTTTTATAATAATATTTCACAATATTACTATTTAAATTTTTTTTTATCAAACATATAAACTTTTTCTCAAAAAACAAATAGCAGCAACAACAAAAAAATCTTACTGATGCCAAACTTTTGAATGGTAGTCTACTAAAATGTCTTAATGAAAATTGAAAAAAAAAAAAAATGTGAAAAGGTTTGTGTGAGGGTTAGGTTTATGGCTTGGGGGACTGAAATGTCATTAGCTCTGTTAAAAAACAGTAGCCAATGTAAAATTTCCCACCATGATAGAAAATCAAAGGTGTGGATGCGTGCATGAAATCTGAATGTCATAAACTGTGTGGATGTACCTCGTGGTCCCCTTGCAAAAGCAGCTTTAAAGTCTAAACTATCTAACTATATTTATGAGGTATAAAATGAAATGGCTAAAATTTAGGTTTAGTCTAAAACAATTTTATGGAGCATAAATTAAGGTCGGTTAAAGTCAAAGAGACATTCCCTTTTTGATATAGTGCTGTGTGCAGCTTTAATGTGTGTATGAACTTTACTTTTTCAACATGTTTCCTTCTATTTTCAGGGTGTCATTCATTGTGTAGGGTCTGTGTGGGTCCGGACTCCTCAGACTGCATGCAGTGTGTCAAACAGGAAGAGGTCCTGCTGCCTAAAAATGGACATGTCTCTCACGGGTCCTGTATGTCTGCCTGCAGGCCACAGCATTACTTTGACGCAGATCGGACCTGCAGAGGTGAGCAAACAAGAAGACACATTCTTCTATTTTTCTCTGAGGATGAAGACACATACGCTACCATTTTAATTCTCAGTAGCTCCCTGATTATGAAGTGATGGCAAGATAAACGCTGGAAAAAAGAATGTGCATGTCGTCGTGTTGAGTGACTCACTGCAGGTTGTTTGCACTAGTTATTCCCAATGTCTTAATCTTCGATGACTGAAGATCTGCAGTTCATTCCAGATACACCAGGGCTGTTGTACAGGATGTTAAATACCCTGTGGAGAACGCGGTTCATTTCAAATTTAAATCCTGACCAAATCCTGCCAAAAAGGATTTGGAATTACATTTTTTGAAAATTAAAAGAAAAGGCTGATCTTTCGAAAAAAAGTGCGGGTGTGAGCCATCATACACAAACCCAGAAATGTATTACATTAAAACTGTATGACAACATGTGCTTGTGGTATATTCCTGAAGGACTGCAGGCTTTCTGTAGTACCACCAACACCTCACCCCCACAGCACTGAATAAAATTTACAGTTGCTTTAACAGTCCCGTTGAATGGTTTCTGAATTTTACACAGTGAATCAGTTCTGTATTTATGATGTTCCCACATGCTGAGAACTTCACAGGGATGGAATTCTGGCTCCAGTACGTGTCAGATATGGTGTATAAAACTTTTATTTGTCAGAATATGATCAATTTCATTCTGCATTTATTCCTAAAATTGCTCACAATGAAATATTTTATTAAATAAAATTAATTGGTAACAGTTTACAATGGGGTTCTGTTGGTTAATGTCATCATGATGCATATATTGTAAGCATTTAAAGGTTTAGGTTCATATTTCTTTATAAACATACTGTTAATTTTAAAATAGTTTTTGTTCAAAAATATATTAATATATGAACTAATTAATATTAACCTACATTAGGAAATGCTTTAAAATTATTGTTCATTGATAGTACACAATATAGAATGCATTAACCAATTAAATCCTATTGTAAAGTGTTACCAAATCAATAATAATAAAAAATATATATATATATGTGACCCTGGACCACAAAACCAGTCTTAGGTTGCTGGGGTATATTTGTAGCAATAGCCAAAAATACATTGTATGGGGCAAAATTATTGATTTTTCTTTTATGCCAAAAATCATTAGGATATTAAGTAAAGATCATATTCCATGAAGATATTTTGTAAACTTCCTACTATAAATATATTAAAACTTAAGTTTTGATTAGTAATATGAATCCGTGTATCATTCGATCATTCGTTTTTTGATTTAATATTGAAAGTAGAAAAATTAGAAAACGGCTCCTTTTTCGTTTTTTCGTTTTTTGGAAAAAAAACGAAAAACGAGAATTCAGCTTAAGTTTTCATTTTTTGTTCATGGGTGGAAAAATGAATAAACAGCTTGAATATTCGATTTCTACATGTCCTCAGATTCCAGATGTTCAAATAGTTGTATCTCGGCCAAATATTGTCCTATCCTAACAAAACCATACATCAGTGGAAAGCTTATTTATTCAGCAAATCTCAATTTCGAAAAATTGACCCTTATGACTGGTTTTGTTGTCCATGGTCATATATATATATATATACTGTATATATATAATGACAAGTGCCTCTTTCTTCAATGAAGACCTTTGTGTTGAGCCAGCATGCTCAGACAAAATGTTGAGCTTCCTCAGGGCTACTTGTCTGGAGTGTGTGTGAATGAATGTGTGTGTGTGAATGTGTGTGTGTGTGTGTGTGTGTGTGTGTGTGTGTGTGTGTGTGTGTGTGTGTGTGTGTGTGTGTGGATGTGCTGATGGATCAGATATCATGCAGAGGAAATTCCAATCTGTAAATCCCTCTAAAGTCAGTCTCTCTGCTGGCCTCTATATGTTTGTGTTAGTCTCACTCAATAGGGTGACAAGAACTATAAATAATTAAATTGGAACGTGACTATTGTGTGATCTGAAAGCAAGAGCCAATTTAAATAATTTTCAATTATTAGTATTATTTATATTTTGTGGGCAACCATTAAAACCTTTACTAATAACAATAATTATTGCATTATTAAATGCTTTACAAAGAGCCTAGTTGGTTAAAGGTTAGAGTTGAAGACTTGTTGCAAAGATAGCTAGGAAAATTGAAGTAAATATGTAATGGTATTTTGTATAAGTGTGGTTAACTAATGACATTTAAGTGCGGTTCTGAGTGTCCAAAAGAATCCAAATACCTTTTAGGCCTGTTTTAACAAACAGTACAGTAGCCTCTCACACTCAGCTATGGTGTGAGTTTAAAAATCGATTCAAAGTACATTAAAGAATTCATCCCATCACTGTGAACTTTCAGAACTCATGTACCATTCCCAATATCCTGGCTTCATTTCAAAACACACCCCATGGCTTGAAATGTCATTTAAAAGAAAAATGATCAATATGGGAGGCCTTTAGGCATATTTATTGTGTGTGTCTGAATTGCATTAAAAGAAAGCTTAGCCCTGTCTCCCATTCACTCAGTAGAATACGGATTGCCTGGGTTGGTATTTAGCACACCCTCTATTCTTCTTTGGGGAATGTACTGAATTACAGGGGTAGATAAGCCCTTTTGTTCTGATTGACAATGAAACCTGGCTGAACAGACAAATAATTTAAAGACAAGTGGATGATTTGGGTCACAGTGGAGCATGACTGTTGACACCTGTGTCCTAAGGGCTTTACTCCAAATCGAGGAGATTGTCAAGAGCCTCTGCATCTTTGTATTTTCCAGTGATTATGCATGTTTGTGTGTGTGTGTGTGTGTATGTGTTGTCTGCATGTGTCTGCCAAATGTCTCTCACATTCAGTCTGGTAGACTAGTGGAGACGAGTCCAGACTTCACACCCGTGACAGGCTTTCTTTTTGGAGCCCACTGCTTTCATTCAGCTGTGTGCACATGGATCAGCTTTCTGACTGACAGCCTTTTTAGAGCAAATGCACGTTGTCTACACATACGACTTAAAGGCAGATTGGGCATCATTTCTACAAAACTGTTGTCCTGAGCCCTGAGATGAGGTCCGCTCTCTGATCTTCCTATAGTACATGTGGAGAACTCAGCTTTGAAAGTTTTGTTTTTACATTTATTGAAACTTTTATTAAAACCTTTAAAATTTTAAAACTTTTGATTTTTGAAAGACATCTCTTCAACAAGGCTGCATTTATTTGATTACAAAACAGTAAAGAGTTATGAAGTATGTATAAAAGATCTATTTTAATATAATTTTAAATTTTAATTTATTCCTGCAGTGACACCGCTGAATTTCCAGTAGCCATTACACATTTTTTCAGGATCCTTTGATTCTGAAAGTTCAAAAGAAAATCATTTATTCAAAAAATAAATCTTTTATATTAATGTAAAAGTCTTTACTGACACCTGTGATTAATTTAATGCATCCTTGCTGTATAAAAGTATTTATTGATTATATTATATTATATTATATTATATTATATTATATTATATTATATTATATTATATTATATTATATTATATTATATTATATTATATTATATTATATTATATTATATTATATTATATTATATTATATTATATTATATTATATTATATTATATTATATTATATTATATTATATTATATTATATTATATTATATTATGTTATGTTATTGGGGTATCTGGTACACTGTTTGAGTTTGTTTACAAGACTGTGACTAATATCACTTTCTTTCTTTTTTTCTCTCTCAGAATGTCACATCTCATGTTCAGGCTGCACTGGTAGAAGTTTCCAGAATTGTACTTCCTGTATACGGCCCAGTGTCCTTCATCAAGGGCAGTGTCTCGATAAATGTCCCTATGGTTTCCATGTTCAGGACCGTACTTGCCAAGGTGTTTTTGGATGTTATTCTGTTCTGTTGTGAAGCCAGTTTCCCTGTGGATTAATACAATTCAATAGATACTTTTTTGAATGTAATGTTGTGCTCATTATTTTGTCTCCTTTCAGCCTGTCATTCATCATGTAAGGAGTGTACGGGCCCGTCTCAGGCTGACTGTTCTGCTTGTCCGGCCCACGCCAGTCTACATAACGGCTACTGCCGAACCAGCTGCCCTGAGGGCCAGTACCTGAATGCTGTGGGCTACTGCATTGGTGAGTGAAAATCAATCTTCCGTCACCAAAACATTCTTAAAATGCTTCCAGGCGACACCTTTGATCTCAAGTCATTGCACCAGCTTGGTTTAAGGTGTCAAATGGGCATTTTGCCTTCAGGGGAGGATTTGGTGTTCAAAGGGCATGTCAGCTATTGTTGTAAAGTCAATGCCAAGAGTACGGTCAAATGTGCTCCGAGTGTTTTTTTTTGTTTTTTTTCCTGAAACTGGCCAATACTGTTATCCTGTTATTTGGGTCTTAATAAAATGTGGTTGAAATACCAGTCTGTGTTTCATAAAAAGAGGAGGATTTGCTTTTCTCCAAATCGAGGAGATTGTCAAGAGCCTCTGCATCTTTGTATTTTCCAGTGATTATGCATGTTTGTGTGTGTGTGTGTGTGTATGTGTTGTCTGCATGTGTCTGCCAAATGTCTCTCACATTCAGTCTGGTAGACTAGTGGAGACCTTCACACCCTTCACACCCGTGACAGGCTTTCTTTTTGGAGCCCACTGCTTTCATTCAGCTGTGTGCACATTTCTGACTGTTCTGACTGACAGCCTTTTTAGAGCAAATGCACTTTGTCTACACATACGACTTAAAGGCAGATTGGGCATCATTTCTACAAAACTGTTGTCCTGAGCCCTGAGATGAGGTCCGCTCTCTGATCTTCCTATAGTACATGTGGAGAACTCAGCTTTGAAAGTTTTGTTTTTACATTTATTGAAACTTTTATTAAAACCTTTAAAATTTTAAAACTTTTGATTTTTGAAAGACATCTCTTCAACAAGGCTGCATTTATTTGATTACAAAACAGTAAAGAGTTATGAAGTATGTATAAAAGATCTATTTTAATATAATTTTAAATTTTAATTTATTCCTGCAGTGACACCGCTGAATTTCCAGTAGCCATTACACATTTTTTCAGGATCCTTTGATTCTGAAAGTTCAAAAGAAAATCATTTATTCAAAAAATAAATCTTTTATATTAATGTAAAAGTCTTTACTGACACCTGTGATTAATTTAATGCATCCTTGCTGTATAAAAGTATTTATTGATTATATTATATTATATTATATTATATTATATTATATTATATTATGTTATGTTATTGGGGTATCTGGTACACTGTTTGAGTTTGTTTACAAGACTGTGACTAATATCACTTTCTTTCTTTTTTTCTCTCTCAGAATGTCACATCTCATGTTCAGGCTGCACTGGTAGAAGTTTCCAGAATTGTACTTCCTGTATACGGCCCAGTGTCCTTCATCAAGGGCAGTGTCTCGATAAATGTCCCTATGGTTTCCATGTTCAGGACCGTACTTGCCAAGGTGTTTTTGGGTGTTATTCTGTTCTGTTCCGAAGGCTGTGTCCCTGTGGATTAGTACAATTCAGTAGATTATTTTATGAATGTAATGTAGTTCTTTTGTCTCTCTTCAGCCTGTCACCCATCATGTAAGGAGTGTACGGGCCCGTCTCAGGCTGACTGTTCTGCTTGTCCAGCCCACGCCAGTCTCCATAACGGCTACTGCCGAACCAGCTGCCCTGAGGGCCAGTACCTGAATGCTGTGGGCTACTGCATTGGTGAGTGAAAATCAATCTTCCGTCACCAAAACATTCTTAAAATGCTTCCAGGCGACACCTTTGATCTCAAGTCATTGCACCAGCTTGGTTTAAGGTGTCAAATGGGCATTTTGCCTTCAGGGGAGGATTTGGTGTTCAAAGGGCATGTCAGCTATTGTTGTAAAGTCAATGCCAAGAGTACATAAATGGGGAAATATGTTAATTATTTTGTTGAATGTGCTCTGAGCCAGTTTTATTTCTGAAACTAGCTAATTCTGTTATCCAGTTATTTGGGTCTTAATAAAATGTGGCTGAAGTACCAGTCTGTGTCTCATAAAGAGAGGAGGTTTTGTGCAGTAAACATGAGGAAACAAATTGGAAGCAGTAAATGGAGAAAGTCTACACTTATCCTCACTAGAAGATAAATGTGACTGTCAGTCAAAGCAGGCATAAACAGTTTTAAAATAAAAAACAAAACAAATTGCGATATAGTGTGTTTAACAATAAATTTAAAATGATCTCACATGATCCTCAAAATCATTCTAATATGCTGATTTAGTGATTAGTGTGCAAGAAACAGTTGCTTGATATTTTTGTGGAAACTCATACTTTTATCTAAAGAATTCTTTGATTTGATCTGAAAAGAAATAAACAGCATTTATTTGAAATAAAAATATTTTGTAACATTATAAAAATCTCTGCTGCCTCATGTGTTTAATACATCTAATGCATCCTTGCTTAATAAAAGTAATACATTCTTTAAAAAAGAAATTTTTTTTACACAAGGTCCAGTTCTCGCTATTAACAAATCATTAACTATGATTTTTGCCTCAATAAACTCCTCTAATGCTGCTTATTAATAGTTAGTAAAGTAGTTGTTAAGTTTAGGTATTGGGTAGGATTAGAGTTGTAGAATATGATCATGCAGAATATGTGCTTTATAAGTACTAATTAACTGCCAATATGTTAATAATAGGCATGCTAATAATCAGCTAGTTAATATTGAGAATTGGTCCCTATACTAAAGTGTTATCCATTTTTCCTCATGAAACCTATTTATGCATATGTTACCACTCTTTTTTAAAAAAATGGGCCATTTAAAATCATTCTGCATGCTGTCTAATGTGACACTTTTCTAAAACTGGTGTAAACCTGTACTGTGATGTTTTGTTATAAGGTGACCTGTGATGATTTATGTAACAGTAAAAGGCTCCTAAATGGAAGCTAGAGGACTGATATTGAAATGGTTCAGGTTGGATGAGTTTATGTTCTGTAAATATGTCCTTGCTGTTGTAAAGTGCTAGTGGAATCGTTCAGAAAGACTTTGACATTGAAGTCTCAAAATATATGCAGTTTATCTGAAAAACCACAGACAATAATTACCATGACTTGTTATTGTCAACATGTTGAAATATACAGTATGTTTACTATGTAAGAACATTTAAAATAACCTTATTCTCTTTTTCACAATTTGTCAGAGCTCCTATTTTTATTATATGCTGAAGGTTACAGCAGCACTTCTTACTGTTTGAGTAACTGTTTGCTTTTCCTCAGAAACATTTCACAGACCTCCTTTTTTGTTTAGATCTTGTAATATGAGTAAATAAAGCATGAACTATATGTATAATTCAAAGAATCTGCACCGATGCCTCATGCCTACATATTATCACTCAGCCTGAGAAATGAGCCAACGAGGATTTTCATTGGTTGATATGCATCTCTTTATTATCAGCGCCCTCAGCGTGTCCATGGCAATGAAGCCAGTCTGCTCTCACAGCTGATAAGGAGTGAGAGAGGATATACAGATAGCACAGTGTTTACTTTTACACCTTTAGAACATTTTGAAGATAAGAATCTGATAAGATCTTTTTTCCTCCATTTCCTCTCTTCAGTTCAGGATGTTCTTATGGATATGCATAATAATGTACGCTCACCGTCTGTTTGTTTCTCTATCAGAGTGTGAGGAGGGATGCCAGCGGTGTGTGGCAGACCTGCAGTCTGGCTTTGGCACTGTGTGTTTGTGGTGTAAGGTTCCCAGGATGCTGCTGCTGGGAGATCACTGTATATCACAGTGCCCACCCAAATACTACCGGTGGCACGGAGCTTGCAAAAGTAAGTTATAATGGGAAAAAAAGCGAATTCAGAGCAAAAAATTAAACGTAGTCCCACAACCAGGCTACACATGATCCACTGCTTTATTATGCAGAACAATCCTAGATAAAGCAATAACACACATCAAATTTGTAACTATGAAATATTACTTATTCTAGAGTCAATTATTTATAGGAAATAATTTTGTGTCCGAATTATAATGTGCAACAAATGTGATTTGCAATGATTTTGTGAGATAATGCAATAGCAATATGGATGCTGCAAACTGCAAGATTAATGCATGAAATCAGATTTAATTATTAAATCTTAAATCTTATTAAAATTAAGTAACAATTAAGAATTCACATGTTCACATGACATCTAAAACATCTTTATGAATAAATAATGGGAGCAATGGAGCTACACTGCTACTGTGTTTACACAACTCCCCTTGCTCGCGTTGTTTCTCAGATTGCCTATTTATATGTAGTCATAAATTAATCTGAAAAGTAGGCCTTCTGAGCAAACAGTAAATTGTACGGTTGCAATCTGATTTGGATTAACTGATTTTAGAGGGAAGTACGTTGAAGAACTCTAATCTACATCGCATGATGATAATTCATCACATCTTTCAACATCATCTAACTGTCTTCCTCTGAGAAAAACGTGTGCTGCTTTATTTCCAGCATTGAGTTTCACTATGTAGATTGAGCATCATCAGTCACACACACAGCGTCTAATCTCAGTGCCAGCATCCTCTTTATACACTGGTTTGTCATTCTACATGATCTCTCAATGTAATATAGCCGGAGCCTCTGTTTTCATAACCCTGATTCAATTACCTGTGATGCTTTGAGAGTGGCTCCTTTGCTGACAGTGTAGATGAGACGGTGCATTTGTTTTTATTAGGGAGTGTGATGTAGTGCTCGGCTTTAATGCAGAATCTTTTAAGATGCTGATGTGATCTATAAACTGTTATGACCTTCTTTAATTGCTTGGTGATATCAAGGGGGAGTGTGTGTGTGCGCGCAAAAGTGTTTATACGCGAATGTGCATATATAACACGCTATGTGTGTTAAAGGCAAAAGACCAGCAATGGAATTTACTTGCACTTAGCATTGTCAAATGTCTTTGGCCTGTTTGAAGGTGATATGTCAAGTTGACAGCAGACTTAAAGTCATATGTGAATGGAAATTTATGAGTACAAGTGTTGGATGTCAACAGTATTCCTTTTAAGTCTTCTGTCTTTATAATACTGTCATGAAACGTAAATGTCCTTGGCAACAGCACTGATTAAAATGTCAAAATGAATAGAAGTGTTGCTCTATTTTTCAAGCTTCTATGGTTTTAAGTAACCTTTATCTGCTAAAACTGAGTCCTGTCTAAATCAATCGTGTGCATCTTTTATACATATTAAATACAACAGCCGTTTACAGTGTATATATAGTACACCTTAATATAGTATTATATTAGGGTGTAAATGAAGCCTTACTTACTTATCATATTTCCAAAGTTGAGAAACATTTGACATAATTATCTTATTCTCATTATGATAATTCTTACTGTCCTAATTATCTGGTCATCATTCTTACTGTCCTGTGCCTGTGTTCTCCAGAATGTCACACTTCTTGTGAGGAGTGCAGTGGGGATGGTCCTCACTCCTGTACTTCCTGTTTGGCCCCTGAGGTTCTGGCCCCATCAGGTCTCTGCAGCCCTCGCTGTCCAACTGGATATTACGCTGATGAAAACAGGGTGTGCCAAAGTAAGTACTTAAAGGTGTCATGAAATGAGAAATCAAAATTCCCCTGATCTTTTGACATATAAGTGGTCACTGTACTGTAAAAACATCCTGTAATTTTCAGAACTCAGAACGTTCTCATTAGTCTAAAAACAGCTTATATTGAAGCCAGTCTGCCAAACGACAAGGTGTGAAATGTGTCACTCTATGATGTAATAGTGTTGTTAAACACTGCCTCCGCAGAAGAAAATCAACGCCTGTTTCTACATCGCTGCCTGTTTAGCCCCGCCCACCAATTCACACGTAGTGTAAATAGCAAGAGACAAACGCAGGTCTACGCAGAAATCAAACGATAAGCATGGCTCCAAAGACAAGACACTGTGCAGTGCCAAGTTGTGGAAAAACAGTCTTTTGCATCGCCTTCCTTCTGATCCCAACGTTAGGAAAGAGTGGATGAACTTTTTTTAATGAAGTGCCAGACTGCGTCAGTAAAAACTTGGTCTTTTGTTCATGTCATTTTACTGCGGATTTGTGCACAAACAAGGCACAATTTGAAAGATTGAAACTAAAAGACGATGCTGTGCTTACTATATTGGATCCAACAGTGAGTAACTGTTTTTATAATGTGGTCACTATTGCTTTGACTGTTATTACAGATCGTTTGATATGTACTGAGTATTTATGTGTTTTTAACCTAAATCACAGCAATGTCCATCTGTGAAGGATGTAGGCTGTCAAACATACACAACTGTTAGCCAATCATAGCAGTGGGCGTTTACTTCCGAGTCTACAATCCGCCATGCCTATTCAAACAGAGCGTTCTGATGAGGGGGATCAAAACAGGACAGAAAATAGCCAATTATTTCTAAATTATAATGTTTTTTGATGTACAAAATTTTGATAACATTAAAAGTGGACCTCAGAGAACAGTACAAAGTTCATGACCCCTTTAATGTGCATTTGACTGATAAGTATTGATTAAATGATTATTGTGTGTGTTTCAGTGTGTGACACTCAGTGTCTGAGCTGTGAGATGGCGGGTGTGTGCACATCATGTAGTGATCCAGCTAAAGTTCTTCTGTTTGGGGAGTGTCAGTATGAGAGCTGTGCTCATCAGTATTATCTTAACACCACCACACGCACATGCAGAGGTGAGTCTCAGCCCGGTTTCACTGTTAAACATGGAATAATCTTAATTTAGACTACAAACTACCCCTCATTTCCTTCCTGTATTGTTAAACTACACTGTTTCTGTTGCACTGATTCTTTCATGTGTATGTTTGTTGTATTTATTGCTTTTGTACTGCTCAGAAGCCAAGTTCTTTTTTGGTGCTTCATAGACCTTAAACATTCATCATAGAAAGGCTGGAATTCACTACACAGATCTCTCAGAAGGTCATAGTGTATGGTGGACCCAGACTTTTTCTGGAATTCATCCAGACGGAGGATCAAAACATGTTTGATATTTTGAGGCGATTTTAGAACACATATTGTTTTCATTTGTCACGTGTCTACTAGCAACAAGGCGCAAGTTTCTTCTTGAGTTTGTTGTGTTCAGAATGACTTGAAAGTCTGGTAGTGATGCCCAGTTTTTCTCTGTAATCACATACAAAGTTGGCAAGTGTATGATACATGGTGTATCATACATACATAGAATGTATCCATTTTCTAGTAATTAAGGTCAAGTATATTTCATAGAAGATTAATGTGGAGATGCTAGCAAGAGTAATTGCAGAGAACATTGTTTTTTGTTAATAATTGTGAGTGTGTTCAGATCTTAATACGATGTGGTTTGGGATTTGGATGTTGAACATAGACCCCATACCGTGAGACATGAAAGAGTGGATGAACTTTTTTTAATGAAGTGCCAGACTGCGTCAGTAAAAACTTGGTCTTTTGTTCATGTCATTTTACTGCGGATTTGTGCACAAACAAGGCACAATTTGAAAGATTGAAACTAAAAGACGATGCTGTGCTTACTATATTGGATCCAACAGTGAGTAACTGTTTTTATAATGTGGTCACTATTGCTTTGACTGTTATTACAGATCGTTTGATATGTACTGAGTATTTATGTGTTTTTAACCTAAATCACAGCAATGTCCATCTGTGAAGGATGTAGGCTGTCAAACATACACAACTGTTAGCCAATCATAGCAGTGGGCGTTTACTTCCGAGTCTACAATCCGCCATGCCTATTCAAACAGAGCGTTCTGATGAGGGGGATCAAAACAGGACAGAAAATAGCCAATTATTTCTAAATTATAATGTTTTTTGATGTACAAAATTTTGATAACATTAAAAGTGGACCTCAGAGAACAGTACAAAGTTCATGACCCCTTTAATGTGCATTTGACTGATAAGTATTGATTAAATGATTATTGTGTGTGTTTCAGTGTGTGACACTCAGTGTCTGAGCTGTGAGATGGCGGGTGTGTGCACATCATGTAGTGATCCAGCTAAAGTTCTTCTGTTTGGGGAGTGTCAGTATGAGAGCTGTGCTCATCAGTATTATCTTAACACCACCACACGCACATGCAGAGGTGAGTCTCAGCCCGGTTTCACTGTTAAACATGGAATAATCTTAATTTAGACTACAAACTACCCCTCATTTCCTTCCTGTATTGTTAAACTACACTGTTTCTGTTGCACTGATTCTTTCATGTGTATGTTTGTTGTATTTATTGCTTTTGTACTGCTCAGAAGCCAAGTTCTTTTTTGGTGCTTCATAGACCTTAAACATTCATCATAGAAAGGCTGGAATTCACTACACAGATCTCTCAGAAGGTCATAGTGTATGGTGGACCCAGACTTTTTCTGGAATTCATCCAGACGGAGGATCAAAACATGTTTGATATTTTGAGGCGATTTTAGAACACATATTGTTTTCATTTGTCACGTGTCTACTAGCAACAAGGCGCAAGTTTCTTCTTGAGTTTGTTGTGTTCAGAATGACTTGAAAGTCTGGTAGTGATGCCCAGTTTTTCTCTGTAATCACATACAAAGTTGGCAAGTGTATGATACATGGTGTATCATACATACATAGAATGTATCCATTTTCTAGTAATTAAGGTCAAGTATATTTCATAGAAGATTAATGTGGAGATGCTAGCAAGAGTAATTGCAGAGAAGATTGTTTTTTGTTAATAATTGTGAGTGTGTTCAGATCTTAATACGATGTGGTTTGGGATTTGGATGTTGAACATAGACCCCATACCGTGAGACATTTCTTTCATTTTGATGGGATTTGCAGAGGAGATCAAAAGGAAATACTGTGGAGATTAGTTTTTGTCCCTTGAGTTTTTGGATGTGTGTGTGAGTGATCTCGAGTGAAGCAGAAAGAGAGACAATAATAGTGGGCATATGAATGCTTTTTTGGCATGTTTACCCCTGCAGTACAGTGAATGAAGGTTACCTTGACAATAATTGGAGGGAGCACTTTAATAATGCAACACATCATTGTTGTTTGTGTCTTTATGGATGGGTAATGTGAAAGAAGGACATAGTTTAAATGTCATAAGGACAAATGAGATGCTTTTATGGACATCACAGAGGTCTGAATTGGATGTAGTGTTAAATGACGTTAGCCACTGTTCTTTTCAGTTAAATGTTTGAAATATTTTGGGAGGATGGTTTTGGTGAATGAGGGGAGAGATGATGTGGTTATATAGATAGAGCACAGAAAGAGCGTGATGGGGCTTTTTAATGAGCTGAGCTGATTTAGAGAGCGGAGGTCTGCGGGTGAGTTATCAAATGGTCGGCTAGCGCTCTCTTTAATAGATGATTTGAGAACTGAAACATTGTCTCTTTCTCATTGTAAGTCGAGCGGCATATTGAAATCCCTCATATTTCTTTTTTGTACAGACATTATTCAAGCTTGGTTTTTCAGGTAATTTCAGCCTTAGGTCTGTTTTTGGTTTTCATAAATGTCATAGTTTAACACATTTAACATTAAATTCAAATAAAATGTCCCTTGTAAAATGTATTGTTGTGTTAATGGCTTTTAATTGGTCAATACAGTTTTCCAACGTGCTAAAATCAACAGCTATAAAATTATGATTAATTATAATTATAATTTTTAATTTATAAAAAGAAAGGTCAATTAAAAAGAATGGTCCATTCTAATTAGATGAGCATTGTTCAAGTGGTTTTTAAATGACACATGTTAATTAAATATTAAGTTACTGCCTTGTTAACTGTAAACATCTTTTAGTTAGACCAATTAACTATTTTACTTGTTGGACAAACTGTTTATTCATTATACATAATAAATGTAACTATTTAATGTTCATTGATATCTTTTGTATAGCCTAATGTTAATGAAAATTCATCCTGTCTATTTTCTCAATGCACCTTATTGATCTTATTAATGTATATGTGTTATTTTTAAAGCAAATTTTGACCTTGTAACTTTTAATTAAAATGTTATTCCGGTGAAATGAAATACATCTCTCTGTTGACATATTCCGGACTTCTCTAATCCACTTAAACCCAACTGTTCCTTATAATTGACTGGTAACTCGTATTTAGATCTGCCTCCATCCAATCAGCAACTTACAGATAGAACAAAGTTCCCACTCTTTTTTCTTTTTTAATAATCTTGTTCACTCAGATGTACATACGTCACAATGCGATCTGTCACTTCTTGTGTTATAATAACAAATGTGTGGGGTACTTAAGCACTTCACTTTACTCACAGTATAATCACTATAACACACAGCCTCTCATGGCGTATTGCTTTATTAATTAGCATTTCTAAAAAGTTCTCCATTCCTGCATGCAATAATGTTGTTGGAATTTACATAATGAATTGAAAGTGATTGGTCTTTATCATGCATTTCCTCAGAAGCGCTGGTATTTTCTTCAACACCTGCAAATCTAGTTTCTTTCATGCTCTCTTTATCACTGTCTCGTAGCCTTTTTTCTTTTTTCATTTGCTCTTATTTTACTCTCTTCCTCAATCACACTCCAATTCATCATATTTTCGTTCTATATCCCTCCCACTCACTCTCTCTTTCGCTCTGTTTCTCTCAGAATGCGACTGGAGCTGTAACGCGTGCCGCGGACCCCTGCGTAGTGACTGTCTGCAGTGCATGGAGGGATACGTCCTGCAGGATGGCATTTGTGTGCCAGGATGCTCACTGGGATTCTACCAGGATGCTGAGAGATGTCTGAGTCAGTCATCAACAAAAATAACAACCTTCATTATGAGTCCAACCAGTCAATTTTCTAGCTCAATAAACTTTGACATTTCAATCTCTCAGTCAGTTGTCACAGTCGGGGCCCTCTGATGTCTTCTGTATAGTGCCAACATCAGTCGCTGCGCTATAGCCAAGGTTTAATGGCACTTTAATGGACTGATTTCAAATGAGACTGAAAGACAAGTCTATCAGCAATGTTGTAGTTATGGACAGAATTGAAGAAGCTCCTGACTCTTACTTAAAATTCACTTTCTTCAGTCTTAGATATCAGTAGGTCAATAAGTGAATTTTAATTATTATCCAGTTATTGTAGCATGTAGTATTTGATACTAAAGCAGTTTAGCAGAATGCAAGAGGAAACTACATTTATTTCAAATGTATTATATTTTAATCAGTTTTAAATGCACTATAATTTTTTTATGTTTTATAAATGCATTATAATAGTAATATTAGTAATAATGTAATATATTTTGCATTATAAATGTAAAAGTCTGGGGTCAGCAAGATTTTTTTAATAAATAAATGCTTTTATTCAGCAAGGACTTGCTACATTTATTAAAAGTGACAGTAAAGACATTTGTAATGTTACGAAAGATTTCTATTCCAAATAAATGCCGTTGTTATGAACTTTCTATTCAAGGAATTGGGGAAAAATATTAGTTTCCAAAAAATATTAAGCATTACAACTGTTTATAAGATGGTTAATATTAAGAAATGTTTCTTTAGCAGCAAATCATTATATTAGAATGATTTCTGAAGGATCATGTGACACTGAAGATGCTAAATTTTTCTTTTTTCATTTGCTCTTATTTTACTCTCTTCCTCAATCACACTCCAATTCATCATATTTTCGTTCTATATCCCTCCCACTCACTCTCTCTTTCGCTCTGTTTCTCTCAGAATGCGACTGGAGCTGTAACGCGTGCCGCGGACCCCTGCGTAGTGACTGTCTGCAGTGCATGGAGGGATACGTCCTGCAGGATGGCATTTGTGTGCCAGGATGCTCACTGGGATTCTACCAGGATGCTGAGAGATGTCTGAGTCAGTCATCAACAAAAATAACAACCTTCATTATGAGTCCAACCAGTCAATTTTCTAGCTCAATAAACTTTGACATTTCAATCTCTCAGTCAGTTGTCACAGTCGGGGCCCTCTGATGTCTTCTGTATAGTGCCAACATCAGTCGCTGCGCTATAGCCAAGGTTTAATGGCACTTTAATGGACTGATTTCAAATGAGACTGAAAGACAAGTCTATCAGCAATGTTGTAGTTATGGACTGAATTGAAGAAGCTCCTGACTCTTACTTAAAATTCACTTTCTTCAGTCTTAGATATCAGTAGGTCAATAAGTGAATTTTAATTATTATCCAGTTATTGTAGCATGTAGTATTTGATACTAAAGCAGTTTAGCAGAATGCAAGAGGAAACTACATTTATTTCAAATGTATTATATTTTAATCAGTTTTAAATGCACTATAATTTTTTTATGTTTTATAAATGCATTATAATAGTAATATTAGTAATAATGTAATATATTTTGCATTATAAATGTAAAAGTCTGGGGTCAGCAAGATTTTTTTAATAAATAAATGCTTTTATTCAGCAAGGACTTGCTACATTTATTAAAAGTGACAGTAAAGACATTTGTAATGTTACGAAAGATTTCTATTCCAAATAAATGCCGTTGTTATGAACTTTCTATTCAAGGAATTGGGGAAAAATATTAGTTTCCAAAAAATATTAAGCATTACAACTGTTTATAAGATGGTTAATATTAAGAAATGTTTCTTTAGCAGCAAATCATTATATTAGAATGATTTCTGAAGGATCATGTGACACTGAAGATGCTAAATCTTCCCAACCCCAAACTTTTTAAACAGTAAATTAAAAAAAAAAAATCAGTATGTAAAGTGATTAGGGTTGCAAAAAGGTGGAACATTTCCAGTAAATTTCGGAAACATTCCAAAAATTTTGGAAACTTTCCAGGATTTTGTTTTTTTGAATATTCCAGGGATTTTTGGAAAGTTTCCGGAAGTCTACCGGAAATTTTCCACCCCTTTGCAACCCTAAAAGTGATAGACGAAAACTTGGATCTCATTAAATATGAATCAAATTTTGTTTCTTCAGCCTTTCTCTTCCTTATTCTTTCTATGAACAGGCTGTGATGAACACTGCGAGCAGTGCCAGGTCCATGGCCAATGCCAACGCTGCCAGCTGCCATATGCCGTATTGAACGGGCACTGTGTGCTGGAATGTGGCAAGCGCTACTTTCTAGATGCCTCGACCCGACAGTGCACCGGTGAGTGCTGTGAATCTGGTCTGGGAGAGTGATCATGACTGCCTAGATTGCCCATTTTGGCGTGTTCATAAGACTGCTCATTTTAGAGGCGCTCAGTATGGTGTGACGCAGTTCCCTCTCGTGTCCTACCTGAATCTGATGACAGATTGTCTGCTATTATTTCCCAGCATGCTCAGCTGGTTGCTTGGAGTGTGTGAGTGCAGGTGAGTGCCATGTCTGTGCTGAGAACTCCTTCCTGAAAGGTGACCAGTGCATCCTGGACTGTGGTCACGGATACTACGCTGTCCCCAAAACAAGAGCCTGCCATGGTAACCTAACTTCACATATTTGATAGAAATGAATGCTTTTATTGCCAGAATTGTGGAAAATTCTTATTTCTAATACTGTTAAGACTGTAGGAGTGTTTGAACATTGCATCCTTTTTGTTTCTTCAGCAAACAGCCGCGCTCCATCTCTTTACATCAATGGCTCTCTGCTGGTACCTATTGGTGGAGTTAAGCCTCTGGATCCAGCACTCGTGTCAATCAAGGATGCAGATAGCCAATTAGAGAGCATGTTGCTCCAGCTCCTTCAGCCACCCAGTAACGGGCATCTCGTGGTCCTGGAGAATGACAGAGAGAGAGCACTGGGCAGAGACGACACTTTCACCTTTACTCAGCTCAAACGTAGAGTTGTGCGCTTCATTCATGACAAAGAGCAGCCCAAGTGAGTATGTGTGTAACCTGGAGTGATGGAATAAATCCAGGGTTGTTTCCCCAGGAAATTTATTTTACGTTCAGAAGTCATTAAAAACGTAATGATTCACAAGTAGACCAAGCAATATGTCCTCGATCACCGATAGCATTACAGTGTATTACTCTCATTAACAGCATTACAGTGCATTCATGCTGTCTGAGAGTGAGTGAAGTATATAGTCTTCAGTATATATTAACTAGATGATATATGGAAGTGTACAATCATTCATTACATTGTTTACTCACTATTTATAGTTCATGTTAAACATTTCATTCCTCATCTCCTGAAATATCACTTTAGGTGGCATCTCTGTTCCTCATTTCCTGTGGGATATGGCCCATTTTTGCTTAGACAGATTTTGAATAATCAGATGCCGTACAGGAGTAAATTGACATTATATTAAGGCGAGGGGGTGTCGAGAGTGTGTGTTTTGGGGGATGGACTGATTTTGTGTAGTGTGCACTAGTCATTAGCTTTAATTACCTCGGTGAAGTTGGTGAGGCATTTGACAGGACACACACACACACTCCACAGTGCTCATAAGCCACAGCATTTGTGGTGATCGTGTGGCAGTCACTAAGTCAGGCTGACTGCTGACCTTCAGTTTTCTCTCACCTTTCTCACAGTTTATCTCCTTAATAGCTCCTCTCGATTCCTTCTGCTCTGTGGTTTAATTAACAAGTGATCTGTGTGCCCTCACGCTCTCGCTCCTATTTTATTCCTCATCCCTCTTTTTCCCAAATGTATCAGTTTTTCAGTCTTAATCATTTCTCTTTAAAAGCCACTCAGTCTTTTTGTAATTTTGGTCTCTGTCTTTTGCTTCTCTGAGTCTTTTATTTATTGTGTCTTTTTCTGTTGTTTTCGTCCACTTTACACACAGACACACGTTTGTTTTTGTCAAAATGTGAAATGAAAACTATTACTTCCCATCGACTTGCATTGTTTAGAGACTGAGCTAATAACTTTCATTAAGACATTATTCGCTGTGGTTATTTCAACAGTGAGACATTATTTAATATGTTTACCAAGCTGTTTTTTTTTTCAGCGTAGCCCCACAGTATATATGATTTCAGGTTTTGTAGCAAAATGCAGGCAAACCCTGACTCGTTATTTAGATCCTTGAATCTATTTACAGCAGTGTAATGTTGGCTTGTTTTGCAGAAGTGGGCAGTTCATGTTAAGGGCAGCAGATCCTCAGCTGTTCTCTCAGCCTCAGAGTGTTCCTGTGCAGGCGCTTTCCCAGCAGGTAAACACATGCACACACAAACACATCTTGTTTAAGAACGCTGAGTAATGGAGCTTCATTCTGCAGTCACAAGACAGATAAAACAAAAAGGAGATGGGAGTCTGTGAGGACTTATGGTCTCATTTACTAATAATTGCATGAATTATTTCATATGTGACCCTGGACCACAAAACCAGTCATGAGGGTCAGTTTTTCACCTGAAAGCTGAATAAACAAGCTTTCCGTTGATGTATGGTTTTTTAGGATAGGACAATATTTGGCCGAGATACAACTATTTGAAAATCTGGAATCTGAGGGTGCAAAAAAAATCAAAATACTGAGAAAATCGCCTTTAAAGTTGTCCAAATGAAGTTCTTAGCAATGCATATTACTAATCAAAAATTAAGTTTTGATATATTTACGATAGGAAATTTACAAAATATATTCATGGAACATGATCTTTACTTAATGTCCTAATGATTTTTGGCATAAAAGAAAAATCGATAATTTTGACCCATACAATGTTTTTTTGGCTATTGCTACAATATACCCGTGCTACTTATGACTGGTTTTGTGCTCCAGGGTCACAAAT
>NW_015551200.1:465620-473499 GCF_001515605.1 Sinocyclocheilus anshuiensis | reverse complement strand
TAATCAAAAATGAAGTTTTGATATATTTACAGTAGGACATTTACAAAATATCTTCATGGAACTTGATCTTTACTTAATGTCCTTATGATTTTTGGCATAAAAGAAAAATCGATAATTTTGACCCATACAATGTTTTTTTGGCTATTGCTACAATTATACCCCAGCGACTTGAGACTGGTTTTGTGGTCCAGGGTCACATATTTGTATGCACAGGAGTAACCTTGTTCTAATGTTAATGAAGTTGGAATATTCTGAATGAGCATGAACATGAACAAACTATATCCATTTTAGGACTTTTCACGCAACCTTTTCTTTACAGCCTTTTGACACTCACTGCAAACATTTAACACTCTCTAAGATGCATTCTCACTTGAGAGCATGTGCTGCATGCTCCTTGAAAGCAGTTCAAACGTCATTGACAAAATCCTAGGTTGAATATTTTTAGTGGATTTTTATTAACCATTATTTAAAACAACAACATTTACTATAGCACAACATTTCATAAATCTTAATTGCCCACATATATTTATTTCACACATTTTAGAGTAATAATAAACTCACTTAAAGCAATTATGTAGTGCCCAGAACAGGTAAACAAATTAAAATCTTATATTTTAGCTTATTTAAAGTGGCCAGTCTTTGCCTGGATTTCAGCTCAAACATTCTTAGCAGGTTCGTAACTAACTTCATGAAATATCCAGTTGTTGTGATGCTTTTGAAACAATACTGTTCCAATATGCAAGTCTTCCCATGTACGCTGGGCATTTGAGTTGGCAGCTTGTCCTTCACTGTCTGCTCCAAAAATGAATAAATGAATGAATGAATGAATGAATGAATTTAAACGCACATCTTTACATGAAAATGTTTTTAAGAAAAATATTAAGTCAATGCTGTCCAAACGTCTACTGATGCCTAGAGGTGCCTATAGAGGACAAAGTACTGAACGGACATCTTCATAACATTATTCAATTCCTGTAGTCACCATATCGAGTGTCACAATTCCTTTATCAAAAATGTATGGTTTTCGAAAAGTTATTATTTTGCCTATGTAAAATTATTGCCATATACTCATCTTTGCTTACACCCATAGTCCACATCCTTAACACAGATTGACTGGCCATTATCCTCACCCTGAGGAGAGCATTATAGCTCATACTGAGCCAGCATCTCTTCCCATTCTATCTCTCACTCTCTGTGTATTGCTTATTCCTCTGCAGCATTTAGTTACACTTCATAGATACAGTCTCCAGAGAACTGCCTGTGTCTTGCTGTCTGACCTCCACCAGCCCAATGAACACACACACACGTACAGAGAGAGAAACCTGAGCTCCCCGACAGAAATCGAATGGATGTCATTGTAACAAATAACACCCAAAATACATTCCTGCCCCTCATGGGCTGATAACAGCAGCTCAAGACGTCAGAGCACTTCCTGCTGTTAAATGAGCAGTTAAAGCTGAAATATAGAACCTGCATCTTAAAGCGAAGAGAGAATGAGGACATCAAATCTATTCCTATAAGAGAAAGAGAGTAAAAAAAAAAAATGCAATAATCCCTCCCTGAGGGAAAAGATTGTCTTTTGAAAATAAACCGTTTACTCTTGTCTTCCCTGTGCTGTGGTAAACAAAAGTGGCCTGCTTTTCTCCACAGCTCTGTGCAGCAGCAACCTAATGGATGTTCATTAGTGTAAATCGCTTTAAACAAAAAGCGTATTGCGCATTAAATGCTTTGGTGCTGATGTGGACAACACAAGTTCGAATCTGCCTGCAGCATTTACCATCTCCATTCTTTGACTATAAATTAGGCCAAAAATAGAAGAATGAAGTCATGATAGATAAATTAAGGTTGGATTCTAACAGAATTTGTATCCATTTGTGTCCATGTGAGTTCCATTTGGACCTCAAATGCATCAAATCGACATGCAGCCTTCCATTTCCCTCATTTTCACACATCTTGTCTTTCATCAAGCACTGATGGGATTCTCACCTCTGCTTGCCTTAATTTACAAAATAAAAGTGGAAAATACTGTATGTAGATGCAAAGGAATACAGAATAAGGACATTGGGGCTCAAATATTAACTTATTATTTATTTTCTTAGAATATTTTCTCTTTCCTCTAACCAGTTTCATTGATACTTGGTTTGAATTCTATCTTAATGTTTTTCCCCCTTTCACAGCCACCCACTGTGATCACCAACCTAATTCTGTACATGAACTCTGGTGAGACAGCTGTCATCAGCAGATCTATTCTTCACATCAGTGACCTCGATAATCCACAAGACGTTTTCATCACGGTTCTGGATCCACCTCAACATGGCCACTTGACACACATGCATGGTGATGTGCAGATAACCCATTTCAAACTGGAAGACCTGGATGGTGAGCAGCTGCAGTATGTACATGACGGTTCAGAAGGAGACCGGGACGGACTCCTGCTGCAGGTCAATGACGGGCACAGCTACCAGAACATCCTGTTTCACATCAGCATTGCGCAAAAGGTACAGACATAACAGGTTTTACGCTGAAAAAAGATTTGCTAAGTGACCGTTCATATTTAATCATCCTAAATGTGTTGTTTTTGAACTTACAACTATCATTATTTGATCATTATTTATAGGCCTATCAATGTGTCATGTACGTTCATGTTAGTGTAAAAAATATGAAGTGCCAAAAAAGCAGGTCATCAGCTCTTCTGAATTTTGAACTTTTGGCTAATTATGGATTCCTGCACTCCACCTGATGCTGAAACACCTTGATGATTGAGCCGTAGGCTTCTGCTAAATGATTTATTGTTTTATCTGTTATTTATGCTCACTATCATGATGAAATCACTCAAAAAGAAAAAAATGACTTATTAGACCTAAATATATTTTTAATAATGTGCTAACAGGGATAATATAAAAGCCAGTTATTTGATTTTGGAAACAAAATGTTACAAGATTAATACTAATACTAATATTAATAAGTCTTAATTAAGTATAAATAGGTCTTTACATGCTTTCAGCCCGAGACGCAGAGATAGGCCCCAGCATTCAGCACCCGCATAGTTATTTATACAAGAAATTATGTAGCTTCAGTTATAATTTTAGAAGGAAATCCCTTGCAGGTGGGGTTAATATTTTGGGTTTGAAACCCCCTCTTTAAAGGGTTTTAAGCTAGAAACAGCTCAAATTCGGTTACAGATTACCACTTTTAAAGTGTGCTGTTGGGGTCTGTTTTCTTCACATGATCATATTTATACCTTAAGGTACTAATATGTACCCTGTAGATATGGTAGCAATATTATAAGTACCACAAAGGATACAATTTTGCACATTTTTTTCTCACAGTGCAGATGCATTGAGACACAATGGATAGATTCTGTGATCTAGACTGCAGTGCATAAAGTGTTTTTCATGACAGGGTGAATACCATCTCATACCTCTCTCCATTCATACACACTTTTATAATCATCACCACCCCATTTATGCTTGAAATTACCCCTTCCTGACTATTTGACATGCCCGTAGCCTGCTGATGTCTAGACAGATTGCAGCACTTTGTTTGCTTTTCAAGCTCTGTCCCCACTTCCATAGACCCTTATCCACATATCTTTCTGTAGTGTCATCCGATTACACCTGCCTTGTTCCCTGCTGCAGGCTGTTATCTACCATCCTAAGCGGCTTTTGACTAATGGAAGCCCTGTTTCGCAGTAAACACTCTGTTTGCAGATCAATAGCACATCGTTTTTATTAGTTGGATCACAGTCTATTGCGCTCACACAACTACCAGTGAATGGAAAGGTCACGTTACATCCACAACACAAGGTGATGAGAGCAGAAAGAGGTGAAGGCTGAGAAGGCAACATGACGACTGTGGGTTAATGACCTGTTGGCTTTGGCTTTGGCTTTGGGAGCAAGGTCCCTGATTTCAAAAGATCTTTAATACAGTATGTGGATTTCTGCAATGATGACAGGAATAAAAGAGGAAGCTGACTTTCAATTAGCCTTTTTGAGAGAAGTCAATTGGTGTTTGTAGTCCTTGATTCATGTAATTGGTCAGCACTGGTGAATGATCCTTGATTTAATGTGGCCTGGAGACCTCAAATACCCACATTCTCCACCACTTTGATCTCTAAATCGAAAGGGAAAGGTAAAGGAAGAAAGAAAGAAACATTGCCAGTTATCACTGTCACTGTACAAGATGTTTTATCAAGTAACCTAAAAAATGGTTTCATGTGGTAACATCGAATTCCGATTGAAGTTGGAAATGTTATGTAAAATGAATGGATCAACCTGAGTACAGTAGGTTACACCAGCAAAAAACGTTTTCACTACATGAAATGTAGCAAAACTCTGAATTAAGTTGTGAGACTCTTTAGAAACAGACTATAGTTTTGACCTATGAGTGAACTCTTCCGTGAACACCTCGTTTTATAAATCCATCCCGCTCTCAGAGAGGTGATCAGGATCAGCAGGAAGGTGGTGGAAGGGTGCCAAGGTGTTTCCTCTGTGAATCGGAGCTTTCATCTCCCCACGTCCTTGACGGTCTTTGATTATCTGTGAAGCAGATGATCTTATTCACTACAATCAGCTCCTCAGCTAGCGTAGGGATGTTCAGAGCCCTGTTAGGATCTAAAGATTCCTGGCATAGCGATAGCTGAGTATGTATGATTAACATGTGTCTTTGTGATCTTCTTGTGGCATTGATGTTTCTCAATGTAAAATGCAAGAAAAAACATATTCTTGTGGTTTTATAATGATTAAACCACTGCAAAAACGTCAGCCTAATGGTTAACTTTGTAAAAAAAAGTTTGAAGTTAGTACACTCTTTTAAGAAATTAATACTTTTACTTAGAAATCGTAACACTTTAATTTAAGGACCAATTCTCTCTATTAAGTAGTTGCGTATTACATGCATATTACTAGCATTTTGGCTGTTTATTAGTACTTATAAAGCATATATTAATGCCTTATTCTGCATGACATTAGTCCTACCCCATACCTAAACTTGACAACTACCTTACTACTGTATTAATAAGCAGCAAATTAGCAGTTTATTGAGGGAAAAGTCTTAGTTAATAGTGAATATGTGTTACCTAGAAATCTTTTGTACCAATTTAATTTCAAGCTGTATATCACAGTTTCCGCAAAACTATTAATAAGCTGCTTTTAATACTGATATTAAGAACTGTTTCTTTATAACAGCAAATCATCATACTCGAATGATTTCTTAAGACTGTGACACTAAAGACTTTTACATTTTAAAATATATTCAAATAGAAAACAGTTTATTAATAATAAATTAATAATAATTCACAATATTACTATTTTTACAATTTTTTTCATCAAGCAAATGCAGCCTTGGTGAGAGGAAGTGACATCTTTCAAAAACATTTAAAAAATCTTACCAACCGCAAACCTTTGAATTGTTGTGTATAACCTTAACTTTATTATAAGGTACAAGCTGTTATGGTTTGAAATAAACATGCCATTAATCCTAATGGTGCATTATGGTTTCCCTGTAGGTTGGCTTGACTCCTCACCTGCGTTCAGTGCCCAAGACCTGGGTGAGGGAGGGAGGAATGGTACAGCTGTCTAAGAAGTGCCTCAATGCTCAATTCCAGGGAACCAGTGACTCTGAAATCCTGTACACCATTCATTCTGAGAGCGGACAGCCCAAATATGGTATCATCATCATCTGTCTCCAGCATTCCTTACTCAATGTCTGTCTTTCTTTCTAAACTCAATTCAGTGCCATGAACTAGGGTAAAATGTGATTTATGTGTCTAGGAGAGATTGTGCTGGTGTCTATGCCTGCTGATGGTCCTGTGGAGGCATGGCAGTCCTTCCCAGATGGTCAAGATACCACACCAACCAGCTCATTTACACAGCAAGATGTTAATGAAGGGACTGTCTGGTACAGACACTATGGATCCGCTACACAGAGAGACAGTTTTCAGTTTCAGGTGAGACACACACAGTGAGCATTAAATTTAACCTGAGGCAAATACTGTTGTGTTGAGTATGTAGAGCCATAGGTGTCACTTGACTTCTGGCTGGTTAGAAATAATTCTTTATGTGTTATATATTGATATGCATTTAATTAATGACAGGGGTTCAGTAGAAGTTCTATTCTGTTTCATTAGGGTGTTTTCTGTTGATTGGCCCACTTAAAACAAAAATCATTACCTTTCATCAAACACACATCCACCAGTCACTGTTAAACTCTTTTCCATGCTCAAAGCACCAGACAAAAGTTTGAGTAATAATAATATTTATTACGGTATTTATTACAATAATTTGTCATAGTATTTCACAATATTAGTTTTTCTGTATTTTTGATAGCATGAATGCACAAAATTTCTTTCAAAAGCATGATAAAAAAATCCTGCCAACCCCAAACTGAACAGAACTTTTCTTTCTTTCTCAGACACACAACATCAGACTTTTAGATCAGCGTATCTCCTGTTACAAGTGATGCACGAAGCGAACACAAACCTCTTAGAGCGATAAACACATTGTACCTCTCTCGCGCTATTGGACTATTTTCTCCATTTTACTTCAGCTCTGTTTCACACTCTTAGGCCAATTTGTCCATCTGTCCTACTTCTCCTTCACCAGCCTCACTGCATTACTTGGGTATAAATGAGCTAATTTGTCTTCAAATCCAGTTTAAAATCAGTGTAAGCAGCATTAAAGGACATTCAGTCACATTTCATTCATCAGGTTAAACCTCTAATGACTCTTGACACAACAGTTTTTTGTCATCCTCGAGAAAATTACTTTTTCTTCTTGTTCTTTTCTCCTCTCGTCTTGCCTAAGGCTGCACCCTGCGCCACCGACTTCATTAAATAAGATTAGACTTTTAATGGTTCGACACAGTTTAGTTTATATCCTCAGGGGTGTTTTTGTGACCGTGAAGTGCTTCAGCCTATTTGTTAAGTGTCTGCTCAAGATGTCACTGTTGAAATAAACTTGTATTAGAACTGATGACAGATTTAATTAAATACCTCAAGAATAATATGTATATTGAGAGTGATTTTAGTTATGTAGTACATTAATGATTGCCAATTATTATCTCGGAAATGTTTAAAATAAATTTTTTAGACAGATTATATTTTCTAGTGGGAACGTGTGCATGTTTACGGTGGTATCTGTTTAATTTATAAATGTCTATTCATGCATGGGTGTGTGTGCTTTTGCTGGCAGGTTTCAAGTGAGGTCTATCCAGAGACTCTGGGTGATACACAGACCTTCACTATAGGAGTGATGCCTCAGACCCCCGGCCTGCCTCAGCTCTTGCCTGGAACCGACCTGCAGATCACTGTAAGATTCAAACAGCAGGGCATGAAAAGACTGAATAATTCTGTCTTGTTCGATTTTAGTTAACATTTAGAGTATTGAACCTGTTTTTTAACTGAAACGTCTTCTTAGTCAAGTGTGTTTTGTTTTTCCTTTGTTAAAATACTTTCTCATTCCCTAGTTTAATGGTAAGAAATATAGGGTATACATTACTGTTTAAAAAGTTGGGGTCAATATGTTTTTTTTTTAAATGGGTAGATGAAGTATACCTTTAAAGGGGTCCTATTATGCTCTTTTACAAAGTCTTGATTTTGTTTTGGGGGTGTACTAGAACAGGCTCTCATACTAGGTCGTTTGAAAAACGCGTTATTTTTCACATATTTTGCATTATTACAACACTTCTCTCCCCAGTCTGGCAATGCAGCCTTGGTGAGCATAAGAGACTTTAAAAACATTAAAAAACACTTGACTGTCTGAGATCCATATGATCTCCAAAATTTTTTGTCTTCATCAGTGTAAATATTTTTGGCTGTGTGTGTGTGTGTGTGTGTGTGTGTGTGTGTGTGTGTGTGTGTGTGTGTGTGTGTGTGTGTGCA
>NW_015551200.1:418467-465575 GCF_001515605.1 Sinocyclocheilus anshuiensis | reverse complement strand
TCGTCTGCCTTGGGAAAGCTAGCATGTCTCCGACATAGTGATAACACTCGTTGCCTTCTCTAGTGCAGCTCAACCATGTCTCATGACATTCGTCAGTATTTGTGATATCACAAATCCCGGAAAATATATGTTGTAGTCCAAACGAGTCGTTCGTTGAAATGATATCATTATGGTCTTTTTTCTAGTTTTGTAATGATACTCTTTCTGATCTTTTATACTTGAGCCACATAATCAGAACTGTGTAAATGTTTTATGTCAACATTACTATGAGGGTTTTATTTTTGTGTCTGTCTATTGTATGGTTATATTTGCAAAACGGCCATTAAATAGAAGACTATGCCTGTGACAAAGACTATCTCCTTTTGAATTGGAATTTTAGCTTTGTAACTTCGCAGATCTTTTTTATGCTCAAACAGCAACATTACAGACTAACTAGTTGAAAAAGTGAAAAAGCATAATAGGACCCCTTTAATACTTTTATTTTGCAAGGACACATTAAATTGTTTACATTGTTACAAAAAACATATTTTAAATAAATGCTATTCTTTCAAAGAATCCTGAAAAAAACACTAATTTTAAATTGTATTAATATTTTACAATATAGTTTTATATATATATATATATATATCACTGACTCTGAGACGCCCAGCGACAAGCTTGTCTACAACATCACCAAAGCGCTTACCTCAGGCCACGGTAACTAAACCTCCATTATTGTCATAGGGGTGAGGAGTAGGACACTTACAGGCATAATGGAAGCCTGATAGTTTTGTTTTGTTCTCCTTTTTGTATCATTAAACAGAGAGTAGAGGATTTCAAAGGAAACTTGCCGAGACTTTACTGGAAGGGTAGACATTTCACGTCTAAGATCATTATGAGAAACTTCATATGTGGTTGTTGCTCAGTGTCACAGATATTTCATATCCTTTCGTGGATTAGACGTTTCATTTGGATTAAATAACATAGTCATAGAATAGTCATAAACCTTTTTTCAGAATAGAAGAAATGGTAGAAAGAAAGATGCTGGTATTGACGTACCTCGTGAATATTTATTAATTTGTGCAAAAGAAATCTGACTTAATCTTCATCTGTTTTAATAAAGACATCACCACTGAGATGTATGTGTAAATGTGTAAATTATGCATAAGGAACTCAGTCCCACAATGTTTATCCCACAATCTCTATTTCATTTAATTTCTTAGCTTCTAATACTGAACTGATTGTAATATTAATATTAATATGATGATGTCACTCTCCTCTTCCAGGTACGCTGGAGCACAGGGATAGACCTTACCATCATGTGCGTCTCTTTACCCAGGCTGATGTAGACAGTGGCAAAATTATCTACAGACCCCCACAAGCCCCTTCCCACCTTCAGGAGCTTTATCAGTACTCATTTACAGGTTAGTCTTTGCGTTATTACATGAAAAAAAAAATGTTTCTCGAGTACAAAATCAGCATATTAGAATGATTTCTGAAGAATTATGTGATACTCAAGAAGAGTAACTAGAGTAACTTTAGCTTTGCCATCATAGCAATAAATTACATGTTAAAATATTAACATAGAAAACAGTTACTTTAAATTTCATTCACAATCTGTTATATAATTCACAATATTACTGTTTGTACTGTATTTTAAATAAACCCTTCCAATCCCAAACCTGAATGCAACCACTCAGATTCATTCATTTACAGATCTTTTGAGTCAACTAGAAATTTTAGTCCCTAAACATTTCTAATTGCAGTTTTTTTACATTGCTCTGCAATAGATGTAACAATAGTAGCACACAGTAGTATAATGACACGCTCATTAATTTGAAATGTGTACTGTTTGTGTGGGAAGTTAATTAGAGAATATGCCAGCACATTGTTGATTTAGTACTAATCTGATGCTAATTGGTGCTTCTGGGCTGTCAAACCCAACATCTGAGGTATTGTTAGTGATGCATAAGTCTGTAAAACTCACCTCTCCAGCTGAACTGTTTAAATATGAAATAACCTCTCACCCTGCACTCTAATTATTGTGATTTGTTAGCAGTTGATTGTGAAAGTAACCACTAACAGTGTTTCATTCCTGCAGGTCTACCAGAATCAGTGAGCCTCCATTTCACAGGTATACAGTATAATCACTTTTGGCCTCTGTAACCCCCCTGCGACTCTGCTTTTTTCTCTCTTACCTTACACGCTTCCAGCAAACCCAGAATTCATTTCTTCCTCTGAAACACCATAGACAGATTTAAATATGAAATAACCTCTCACCCTGCACTCTAATTATTGTGATTTGTTAGCAGTTGATTGTGAAAGTAACCACTAACAGTGTTTCATTCCTGCAGGTCTACCAGAATCAGTGAGCCTCCATTTCACAGGTATACAGTATAATCACTTTTGGCCTCTGTAACCCCCCTTCGACTCTGCTTTTTTCTCTCTTACCTTACACGCTTCCAGCAAACCCAGAATTAATTTCTTCCTCTGAAACACCATAGACAGATCCCTCTGTGCCTCTGATCCCACATTCCCTGGTGTGTTGCTGTTATTTATTTATGGGACCTTCTCTTCCTAAGAGGGAATATGATTCCCTCTCTCTTTCTGATGTTCATCCATATGCTTTATTCCACCTGACAGCAGGATACGACTGTGTATCCATCTTCTTCTCGCAGTGCCCATGAATCAGAGCTGTGACTGCTCATATGCCCTTCTGTGTCTGGATGGAAACAGGGCACTGTAGGGCAGACAAACTCCTTTTAGTGCTTTTAGTAATGGATGGAGAGTAACAACAGAGTGTAGAAGAACAGCAGCATCAGAAGTCGATGCTAAAGGAGCTTTTTATTCCTAACTTATACATATACTCAACTGAAGGAAAACAACAACAGCGTCATAAAACTTGAGAACGAGAATCTCACCTGAGCTGTTATCTGTTAACATGCGCAGTTTAAATTTAAATATTCTGTTTTCATTTTATTCTTTTTTCATTGTTCTAACAGGAACAGCAGCTAAAAGACTCATTTCGACATTTATCAAATGGATCTTTCTTTGCTGACATTTATGAAGAAATAATATTATGTTGAATAGTTGTATATGCCAAGTTATCCCTGTATTTTACATCAAATGTACAGTCTCTGGAGGATGAGATGATGTCTTTATAGGTCTTTCTGTTTTCTTTCACTCTCTCTGTCTTGATTCATTCATCTGTGCTGTATTGAGCCGAAGTGCAAAAGACAGAACTGGCCTGAAGGTCAACAGTGTTCTTGTGCATGTGTGACTTATTCCTATTCCCTCTCTTATGTCAGTTTCTGATGGAGAGCACACCACTCCAGAGATGGACTTTGCTATTCTGCTGTTGACCAATCATCAGCAGCCACCGGTCTTTCAGATTCTGGATCCGGTGCTGGAGGTCAGTCTCAGCGGCAGGGCACCAGTGGGTAAGGACATGTGTATTGGCTTAAGTGCTACAAAATAATTAGTGTGAATGAATAAGTATATAAAAGGCCCAGTCAGTGTCATTAAAAAGTTTTGTACCTCATTAAAAAAGTTTTAGAGTTAAAGAACTGACTAGTTATTTTGAAAAATGTTTTAAATCATGTTCAAAAGCGATTAGGATGGCAGTCATATCACATGACTAGTCGAATAATGCTTTTTAATGCATATTTTTGGCATTGAAAAAACAGACGTTTTAGTGCAAATAGAGCATTTCTCAAAAACCTTTTCTACATCCACACCACTAGGTGTCAGCGCAACAAACATAATATTTGCGCCTTTTATTCTTACGTGGATTTGTTTCTGTGTCATATAGGTGGACGACAGTTAGCAGTGACGGATGCTGATACGGCCCCTGAAGAGCTAGAGTTTGAGCTGGTGGAGGGGCCCCTACACGGGACCCTCCTGAGAGTGGACCTTGGCTCCCAGGTCCAGATGGTCAATGGTAGGTACTGCATAGTGTGTTCTTCTTTATCTTATTTTATGGCTTCAGTTGCTTTAGTTTATTTATCAAAACTCTCCTTCACCTCAGGGGACACCTTCACCTCCAGTGACGTCACCAGGAACGTTCTGCAGTATGAGCATGTGGGTCTCACCACTGAGGAGGACTCCATGACTTTCTCTGTGACGGACGGGATCTCCATGACCTCCATCACGGTGCAGGTCTTGGTGTCGGAGGTCAAAGGTGACACACCCAAACGCGACCCTAAGGCCCTGCTGTCAATGGAGGTGGCGGAAAAGAGCAGTACCATCATTAGACGTTCACAGTTAGCTTATATGGTAAGGAATGACATGTTCTGACTATAACTGAAAATAAAAGTTAAAACTGGTAGATTGCAATATGCTTAAAAGTAACTGTCAATGTCTTGTAGGATGATAAATCTCCCGATGAGACAATTTTTGTGCAGTTAGTTTCTGTACCGATGTATGGGATCCTCACCAAAACCAAGGCTGAAACAGACCATGAGGAACTTAGTGAATATTCCTCCTTTACAATGGAGGACATCAACAACCACAAAATCAGGTAAACACCCTGCATCCAGTATTACTATAGTATCATTAAGATACTATTATAGTTTTTATTAATATTTTGAATTAGATTTTATTTTTAATATATATTTTTTAAATTTTTGTTAAAGTTTTAATTTTTGTTATTTTTTATGTTTATTTTATTTTATTTCAGGTTTATTTTATGGTTTTAAGTTTTTTATGGTTTTAGTTTTATAAAAATCCTGCTGCCTTTTTTAAATCATTACCAGTATTAATGTGTCCTTCCTAGTTCAGCTTATGTTAATATAAATGAGGCATGTAAAATGTGTGGCAAGTTGAAATGCTTGGGGAGACTCACCATGCATTACAACACAAGCTTCTTTAATTGCTTTAAATTGTTGAGCCCTGCTGAGAAATTATGAAATATGATACAGTTCTTTTTTGTTTGTTTTTTAAAGGTATGTTACATCCTTTGAAATGGGTAACCAGCCTGTCACTGATATTTTCCACTATGTCGTCTATGATGGTGAGAACAATCGTTTGGAGAACCAGATGTTCACTATAACCATCACGTCTACCCAGAGACAGCCACCTGTTGTCATGGTCCGCAGCGGCATTAAGGTGAGAACTGTTCCCACTTCACCAGTCAACTAGTTTTAGATCTGGTTCTTTCAGCCTTTCCAAACTCTTTACGGTGTTTCCTGTGGATAGGTTCAAGAAGGAGGGAGAGTCCAGCTCTCAGCCAATCACATTATTGCATCTGACCCAGACACACCCAGAAAGGACCTCCTGGTGTGGCTGATCAGCCCACCGAAGTATGGTTTCATTGAGAACACAAAACAAGGTAAATCTCTTAGCTATCTCTTTGTGTAATATATCTTAGATTGTTAGCTTCCTTTTCCCAGTCACTTAAGGGCAGATGGGTATTTTTTTTCAGCAGCTGCTGATGGCGTCATTTTATTCATGAGGAGAGCGCTCATTTGCTGTAATAGAGATTTGTATATCTGTGAAATTCAGATTGAAGCAGTCATCTTTATTCAGGCTTCCAGTTTGAGTGGGGAAGATGAAAGGAGATGCAGATCATGGTGGAACATAAACACCCAACGACAGTTGTACAAAATTGAGTTTTTCATCCAGAACAGATGCAAACTCTGATGTCTGCTTTGATGTATCTACTTTAAGAAAACACTTGTTTTATTTTCATGATTTTGGGTTTGTTTTTGATCCTCAGCCATTTATTCATAAATATTAGCGATTTCTTGTCTTGCAACTGACAGTCGCTTTCTCTTGTGTTTTGTCTAGAAAGTCGCTTGTTTGTTGTTTTTGAGATCAACTGTTGATCAGAAATGTTATTCCCAGTAAAAAGCAGTCTCCAGAACAAAGTGTTGTTTGTTCGGCACATTGAGATTTGTCCTTTGTGTCCAGCAGCGATTGGTGGATCTCGCGTGATCAGCCCCGATGTCCCTTTCACTATAGAAGACCTCACCTCAGACCATATCTTCTATGTTCAAAACATCCGCCAAGCCAACATCCACCAGGATGTCTTCAGCTTTTACATCAGTGATGGGTCAAGTCAAACTGAGGCTTTTGATATCACCATAGACATCCAGGTATAGTTGAAACACTAAAGCCAAAAGTATACTTTAATTTTGTTGCGAAACTTTGTTGCGTACAGCCGAATGTGTAGTCCATTTGATAGTGTTAACACAGGCTGTCAACACATTTGCACTAAAAAGGTTTCTTCGTTGTCCAGTGTATTTTCCTTTCCAGAAGTTAAAACTGTTAAAAATGTTGTTAGAGTTTTTGGGTTTCTTTTAACCCCCTCAATATAAACGCTCGTCAAAGTGGACGTCTATTGTTGTTGTTGTCTTCAGTGTATTTTTGTCCAAGCTAGTTTTGCCACCTTGTGGACAAACAAAATCAGCGGAAAAAAATTCAAGGCGAATATGTACAATATCAAGCTGAATGTACAAAGTACGCACAATTCTAAAAAATGCGCATACTATTGTATTGACAGTATTTACATCACGTGCACTGCACGAATACCCTAGTGTACAGAAACAAAAAAAGAATTTTTGGGCTTAAAACTGGATGGTGTTTCTTTAATGAATGGTTTCCAGACTACATTTTCAGAATCCCTTTTGCTGTTACTTTAGATGACATACGGGTACTTTGATTTTTCTTCATTTAGCAGTATCTTAAAAGTAGTTGGAGCCGCTGGCTCACCTGGATGCAAATTCAAAGCTAGTCTGCATCATGTCCAGATTCCCCTCTCTTTCCTGTCTCTCTTTCCCGACTTGTCAGGTTTATATATGAGATGTTATTTGATGTTGTTTCTAGCACACCAAGGAGGACAGAGTCCCAATTATCTCAGTGAACAGCATCCAAGTGGAGGAGAACTCCGGTGTGGTCATTACCAACTCCTCCCTGAATGTGCTGGACCCGGACACACCTGAAAATGAGCTTCTCCTTACCCTCATCAAGAAGCCTTCATACGGTCAGTGGCTGTCCTTCTCTCTCTATTTCTCTTAATATGCCCACTCCATTCCCCATTCTGTCGCTCATTCATGGGCAGCCTTCAGAAAACATCCATTATTTTCCACATGACTGCTCCGGCTGGCTCCTGTGTGGCTGATTGATGTTATTGTCATTGTGCCTCTGCTTTTGACTAGAGAGTCAGAGGAAAGGCCATGACCCACAGAGCTTCATTGGTTAAACCTTTATGGATGCGTGTCAAGGTGTTCACAGCAGTTTTATTAGGAGTCACAAGTGAGGAATGGAGCTGACAGAACTGAAATACAGTCACCGCGTCAGAGTGTTATGACAGCTGTGCAGTTATACAAAAAATTACATCAAGCGACCATTAGAGGTCAAGTGCACATTTATTTCAAATGGGAAGCAGAGCGATGTGTGTTCATTTTATGTGTGTTTATTCTGTGTTTGATGGAAAAATGAGAAGGAACGTAGCATCAATGTTCATTTCTTTGCAATATTTCTGTATGTGTTTCAAAAGGAAAGCTACGCAGAAGGCAGTTCTACTCTCAGCCTTTTGAGAATGGCAGGATTCTTCAGCAAGGCTCCACCTTCACTTACCAGGATGTTCTAGATGAGCTTCTGGTCTACACCCCAGACGGACGCGGCTCTGGGACTGACGAGATCCAGTTTTCAGTAACAGATGGCATATACACAGAGACCGGACGTCTAGAGTTCAGCATGGATATTAGGAAGAGAGAAGGCCCTAGAGTCACAATCAACAGAGGACTACAGATTGCAGCAGGTCAAGATACAACTACGTTACATTGTCCTTGCACACATTCCAAGCATCCCTGATTGGTTAGGTTGCTTATTTTTAGTAGTCGTCATTATATCAGACACAGTTCCATACAAAATAAATATTTAGTTTCTTAACTGCTTCTAAAATGAGTTGCCAGTGTTCTCATTTAAAACAAAAAAATCCATTGCATCCCTTTACTGCCCCAACCCCTCACCATGAGCAGCGTTATATACAAATGTCTGTACTTAATAGTAAATAATAAAGAAAATAGCATCTAAATAATTTACATGTATTTATTGCTTACTTGTGTCCACAGAATTTTTTAAATAAGGAAAAACACAAGCAATTTAACATAAAAGTAACATAAAATGTTTTAAGTTTAATTAATTATGTTGAATGACAAAAACACAATGAAAAATGGCAATTGTTCTTTCAGTTTTCACTGCTTTGTTAAATAATAAAAAGTTACACTGTTCATTGTAAGAAATATTTTTTTTGTCAGTGTGTCCACATTGTTCTGTGGTTTTCTTTATGATTTTGTTACAAAACATTAGAATTATTAATAATGACTCTTAAAATATCCAAAAATAAATACATTAATAATAAAGCTTGATAATGCTTTCCAGAAGCCATTTTTGAGGAATATCTCACCTAAAAATTTAAACTTCATTCACTCAGCTTCATATAATTTCAAACCTGTATTTGTTTTTCATCTGTGGAACACAAAAGGAGAGGGATGAGAAGCACATAAAAGTCACATAAAAGTCTTCTGAAGCCATTTAACAGCTTTGTGTGAGAACCAGACCGAAATGATGGCATTATGCACTTATAATCTCTCTCTGCCAGACATCTTTGTGAATTAGAGAAGTGCCTTACACTCTGAGAGCAACTGCAGTAATCCAGTCTAAACAGATCTTACTTACAATGCACCAATTGAAACACTTCATGTGAATAATTGAGGCTCATATCTAGTTAGATTGAGTTGATGTTAATAAATAACTTAAATGCCTGTATCATTTCTGTTATCATTGCTCATTCCTCCTGGCAGGTTCCTCATCTAAGATCACAGAGCAGCATCTAAAAGGGACGGACATAGATTCAGATAACCTTAAGCTGCGGTTCACCCTTACTAAAGACCTGAGCGTGGGCTCCCTGCTGCTGAATACGGGCAGAAACAAGGCCCAGATATCTGTGAAAGGACCTGTCACCAGCGTCACCCAGGATGACATCAACAAAGGTTGCTGTCTCTTACTCTCTCTCTCTCTCTCTCTCTCTCTCTCTCTCTCTCTCTCTTTCTTTCTCTCTCTCTCTCTCTCTCATACATAATCATCCATAGGGAATTTCTAAGCAGAGATGCGTTGTTTCATGTGGTTTTGTGCGTCGTCTGTCAGGACATGTGGAATACATTCATGAAAAGGGAGAAAGTGGAGGCAGCTTCTCTTTTAAGTTCAACTTGGAAGATCCCGAGGGAAACAGAGTCATTGACCAGTCTTTCTTCATTAACGTTCTAGGTGAGCCAAGAAGTTATTTTGGGACATTGACATATTCATGTTCAGGAATGTTAGAAGAAAGTTATTTTAGTACATCCTCATCTTTTTTCTCTCTCTCTTTCTCTCTCTCTCTCAGAGGACAGACTTCCTCCCACAGTGGTGGTTAATAAGGGTTTGGTTATGGATGAGAACACCTTGAAGAAGATCACAACACTGCAGCTCTCATCTACAGATCAGGACAGTGAACCAGATGAACTCATTTACCGAATCACCAAACAGCCTCAGCTTGGCCATCTAGAACATTCCAGCAAACCAGGTAGAGACAAACATCCTCCATATTTGTTGGGAGGAGTGACTAATCAAAAGTAGAACTAAATTATTCCGTATCAAAACAGTAACTCAGCTTCCAACTAGCAGCAGTGTATAGTAACAAAAAAATTCCGTCACTCTTAATTTAGTTAAACTTGTTCTATAAATTAGGGTCAGTTAAATAAATAATTGTAATAAATTTTCCTTTTCGTGTAATATATTATTATTATTATTATATATTGTTAGTTCAATGCTATCACCCTAATTGAGATTAATTACCCAAAAAATGATCAGTGTTTTTGCAAACCAGTATGACCGATTTACTCAAAAGAGTGATTCGTTGGCAAATTTGGTATCACTAGTTCTGATTCTTACCAGCTGACATGATTGCTGACGCACACAACAAAATTGCTTGAAAAATTATCAAGGAAAATAGTTCTCGGGTCAGTACAAAATAATCTCTACTGTCATGTTTTACTGGGGCACAGTGGTATTTCACTGGGGCTTGTGCCCCAGTAAAAAGGGCTGAGCATTTGCCCTGGTTCTACATATTTACATTACATTTACATTTAGTCACTTTTATCCAAAGTGACGTACAAATATGATTATTGCACAGGTGTGCCTTAGGCTGGCCACAATAAAAGGCAGTGCAGTTTTACTGTATTGGGGGGTCCTGGGGGGGTCCGAACACCAGTCAGTATCTGGTGTGACCACCATTTTCCTCACGCAGTGCAACACATCTCCTTCGCATCACGACGCCATACACGCTGTCTGCCATCTGCCCTGTACAGTGAAAACCGGGATTCATCCGTGAAGAGAGCACCTCTCCAAAGTGCCAGACTCCATCGACTGTGAGCATTTGCCCACTCAAGTCGGTTGAATTTAGGTAAATGGGTGCAGAGCCAGTGGTGGTTTTGTAGGCAAACATTAATGCCTTGAATTTAATGTTAAATAAGTAACATATAAAAGGATGTTGCCCCCTTAAGTAACTTCAATGCGTTAGGTACTTTTTATTTGTAGCTTGTAGTGTCAAAAGAGTAGTTTAACTAAATTATGGATAGCTTGTTGCTTGGCAAGCTACAGTTCAAAAGTAGCTTCCAAAGCATTACATCTTATTTAGCCTCTAAAGTGCTGTTTTAGTTAATCCATGGAGTTTTGTTAATGGTGGCAGAGGAGTTTACATTATTATTTTAAAGCAAGTGCAGTATATGACGTGAGGGGCTGCTGAACACTGGGTAAGTGTCACTCTATATTACAGTATAGCCTGTATTCACACACTTACTGTCAAGTGCAGTGCTAGAATACATACACATATATATCTCTGTTCATCCACAAATACACATACTACAGCATCACTGTTTTTGGTGTCTCTATAGAAGAGAATATGAAGAGCCTGAGAGATCATAATATATATTTATAGTCTGCAGTCCTGGTTCTGTGTGGCCTGTTCAGCAGAGCATTACATTTATAAAAGCTGGCCACAACTGCCAGGCATTGTTCAGGCCTTGCGTGAAAGAAAAATAGCATGTTGTATATCTAAGCACAATCATGTTCAAATGAAGACTGAGAACTCATTAGATGGGATCTAGCCTATAGATCTCTACCAGGGCATCATGCAAGGAGGTTTCATGGGTGAAGATCAGTTTTTATTTTCCTTTCTGTCCCTCCTGGTGATGGCCGGATTACATTCAATGGGAGTTCTGCTGTAGTGCATGTTTTATTCATTAATTTCACTTGACCTGTGGGATATTTTTAATGGTGGCAAGTGTTTACATTATTATTTAATACCAAAAGCAGTATAGGAAGTGCTGGGCTGCTGGTCACTGGAGAGTTTTTCTCTGTTTGATGTCATTGCAGGAACACGGATCAGCACGTTTACCCAGGCTGACCTGGCCTCCCGCAATATTCAGTTTGTTCATACCAGTGAAGAGGAGATACACTCTGATGACTTTACCTTCACTGTATCTGATGGAGGCAATGAGGTGCATACACACACACACACACACACACACACACACACATTCAGTGGGGTCCAAATGTCTGTAACTACATGTATGCATGCACCTCGTCGTTGTCATGAAAATTACAAAATGCAACAACAAGATTTCTCAATTGTCATAAAAATAGAAATGCATACATTTTATTTTATAATTTATACACATACACACACACATTCAGTGGGGTCAAAAAAGTCTGTAACTATATACATATTTATACTGTATATACATATATATATTTGTGGAGTACCCCCAGCTCAAGTACGGCTCAGTGTTAAAAATATATATTTTTAAATTATTGCACTGAAATGATTAAATTAAATTAAATTAAATTAAATTAAATTAAAAATAATATATCATATTGAATATTAAAATATTAAAAGAAAAAATTATTCTTAAAAAACGTAAAACTTTAAAACTTAAAAACTGAAAATTTAAAATGTTATCTTGTTACTAAAGATTACTAAAAGTTACTAAAAATATAACACGGAAGCTAATTCAAAATATAATAAACAATTGAATAGTATATAAATAATATTAAAATAATAGTGGCTGCTGTAAAAGAGGCACAAAATAAATACTAAAACATTTTGAAATTCATGTGATTTTTCAGCTGAACAAATTGTTCTTCTAATGATATAGTTTGTTATAAAAAGTGATTAGATACACTCAACCTTCACGGTAACTAACATTGATATAAACACGTACATGCCCACCCTTCGCTTTCTATTTCTCATTCCACACATACTGAGCACACACTTCCTCCCACAGTAATCTCAACCCTCCCTCTCGCCTTTTCATACTCTCTTCCTTTCACCTCTTTTCTTTCCATTATAAACACATGCACGCCCACACACACTAATTAGGGCCGAAAGAGCTTGGACAAACACAGGCTGCCTAGTGAGTGTCTGAAAGAGATGAACACACAGTTATCCTACAATAGGCTTTTCTCTCAGCGGGAAACACTCTTCTGCCATTTTGAATGGAAAATGATGTGCAAATACATTTTGGGTTTGCATTGTGCTGCTCAATTAAAGGTGCATTTTTATTAATGCTGCATTAGTTCATATGGCAGTTGTCTTAGACTTATACTGACACCTAGTGGCATGGATGCAGAAGCAATACTTTCTGATACCAATGCCACTGTAGAAATGCTTAACTTAGCCATGATTAATTTATCCCATAAGCAAATGTGTCCAGTAATAGTGTGGTTACACAACTAAAGTGAGTATTATTCATTGGCCCAACTCCAGTGTCAAATAAAACAGCTTTTATTGATATGGCTGGAGTCATCTCATGTGATTTAATCACGCTTTTCAAAAATGTCTTCATTTCTTTAGGATTAAAACTTTTTAAATTGCTAAGTACACCTTTAATGTACAGATTTTCTATGTTCTCTTTGCACTTTAACTGAGGATGTTTTTCTTTTCTAATTCACTTTAGTTGTCAGTGATTTAAAACCACTTTTCTTTATGGTATATCTGTTTCTCTACATTTAACGCTGATAGGATAACCTATTTAGTGAGAAATTAGATTGTGTGCTGTAGAACAATTGAGCTCATATCTGGATTCAATTACTGAGCACTGTGTGCATTTAATTATTTCATTACTGTTATGCTGTTGTCCTTCAGATTTCACAGACATTCTACGTCACCATCCGGCCGGTGGACGACTCTCTGCCCATCCTGCAGGTGCCAGGGATGAGGGTGCAGGAGGGGGTGAGGAAGACCATCACTGAGTTTGAGCTGAAGGCAACTGATGCTGACACAGAGGTATCGCTTATAGACTTACCCTAACTGTGCTGTCAGTTATGCCGTGGTTGTGCTTCATGTATTATTTATAAAACATTTAAAAAACGAACAAACGTAAGGATTTACATCAAAGCTTGGATTTAAATGTTGTACGTTAGTAAGATTTTTTTTCTTACAGTATGCTCTCCAAAGCTGCAATTATTTGATCAAAAGTACAGTAAAAATAGTTACATTATGAAATATTATTACAATAAAAACAGTTTTTTTTTATATATTTTAAAATGGCAAGGCTTTGTCACATGATCTTTCAGAAATCATTCTATGCTGTTTTGTTGCTCAAGAAACTGTTTATTATTATGAATGTTGAAACAGTTGTGCTGCTTAATATTTTTGTGGAAACTGTGATACATTTTTTTTTTAGGATTCTTGGATGAATAATAAGTTAATAAAAGGGCATCATTTATTTTGAAATAGAAATCTTTTGTAACATTATAAATGTTTTTACTGTCACTTGAGTTTAATGCATCCTTGCTATGACCCCAAACCCTAGTTTAAGTAGACTAGATGTGAGTGAGGAGATGGATAAATATATAGTTCAGTCATGAAACTCTAGATGGCGCGTACTTGCTTGCAGCAGCAGCAATAATCTACAACTGCAGCAGCAATTCAGCAGCAGTGTAGCAGATCTATTCCGCCAAGACCAAATACATTAACATTGTCTTATCCATATCCATGCTAAAATCTTCAGAGAGTTGTCATGATTGAAATGGAAAACCCAGAGTGATTACAGAACACTTTGAGCGAGAGGGAAATTACTGTCTCCCGGCTCGATTTATATATTCTGGTGCTCACAACTGACATCCGCTACATTAAACATCAGTGCTCATGTACTTCTTACTGGCAATTTCACTTAATTTCAGACCTGTTTGACGATCTCTCTTCCTTAAATTCTCTGTTAGGAGGACTCTGTTACGTTCACTATCGTTCAGGCTCCTCGACACGGGACCATTGAGCGCACAAGTAATGGTCAGCATTACCGCCAGACTAACACCTTCACTATGGACGACATCTATCAGAACCGCATCAGTTACAGCCATGATGGCAGTAACTCCCTCAAAGACCGATTCACCTTCACTGTCGGTGATGGTACCAACATGTTCTTCATCATCGAAGAGGGTGGAAAAGAGGTCAGTAAACTTCCTGTGTTATTTGAGTTTTTCCATGTGTCCAGTTGCCATCAGTGTTATAGTAATAGTAATGTATGTAGAAGGCCATATTTCTGAAAATGTCCTCCAAATATAGTAAAATACTCACAGAGATGATTCAGAGAGAAAATGTCCCTCTTTTGGCCAGGGTTATACCCGACTCTTTTCAAAAAACACCCTGGGAATTTTTAATGACCACAGAGAGTCATGACCTCAAATTAACATGTTATCTGAAGGACAGTGGCTTTTTAAAGCATTATACTGTGACATTATGACCCACACAGCACCCCCTGCTGGCTTCACTAACAGCTTTTTCAAAAACAACCTCTGCTTTCCCTGTTTATCTTCTTTGGGAAACTAAGTGAGAGCTGCTGGGTGATCTCCTTGTGGAAATAATTTGTACATGTAAAAAATATATATTTCGCAACCAAAAACTGCTACAGGTTAGTCTGTAGTAAATTTACACTATTTAATAAGAAATTTAAATTGAAAGGTCTCAACAGTATACACTACTGTTCAAAATAAAAAAACGAGATCAGTATCTTATTTTTTAAAAGACATATTTTATCAATGAGATACATTAAATCGATCAAGTGTGGCAGTAGAAATTTATAATGAAACAAAAGATTTCTATTTCAAAAAAATGCTGTTCTTTTGGAATTTTAATTAATCAGTGAGTGTATCACATTTTCCACAAAAATATTAAGCCTTTTTTAAAAGCTAAAAATAATAAGCAATGTTTCTTAAGCACCAAATTAGATTTTTTTTTAGATCATGTGACACTGAAGACTAGAGCGATGACTTTTATTAATTCCATTTTTAAAGTTTGTTAAAATGGAACAGTTATTTTAAATAGTAATATTTCACAATATTACAGTTTTTACTGTAATTTTAATAAAGTAAATATAACCTTGGTGAGCATAATAAACTTTAGTAAACATTAGTAAATTGTACCCCTTCTTCTGATAGTGTATGAACACAAAGTTTTTGCATTTGAATATTGTTCATTTCTTTATATCTATAAAGACATGAATATATATTACAATATAAATCACCTACAGGTATCCTTTAGGCAACATGTCAGCTCTTACTCTCTCTCCTTCCATCATAATAACTCCATCCATCAGCAGTCGCTTTTTCCTCTTCTAGCTGCGTCAGCTGGCTGTCAGCTGCTCTGGGAGGTAAATGGTCTCTCAGTGGACGTTGAAAAAGGGACACCTCGTCTTGTCATAAGATGACAAAATAGCAGCCCTATGACAGTGTTTATTCAGAAAGGCTAAGAACACCATTACTCAGCACTTTAGAAAGCTTTAGAAAGCCACATCAGAATTTAAATAGGTTTGATCTGGGATTGAATGGATGTTAAAGTGAGCCTTGTTGGTAAATGAGAAGCAATTACTACTATGGAAATGCATGAAACAGGGTTTGTATCAGCTAGGAGGGTTTACATTGTGTGTAAATGTCAAATAATATCCTTTGTGTCAGGTTGTCACCGCCGCGCCACAGAAGTTTAAAATTGATATTTTACCTGTTGACGACGGGACCCCTCGTATTGTCACCAACCTCGGCCTGCAGTGGCTGGAGTACATGGAAAATAAGGTCACTGTTTTGTATTTATAATCACATAAGAGCTCAATGAATTCACCCAGTGGTACATTTCTGCCTCCTACTGGCATTGTTTTGCATTGGTGCAAAAGTGAATGAATTTATTCACTTCCATACCAAAGTACTGAATGGCATTTTGATGTGAAATGGGATTCTAGGCCACCAATCTGATCACCAAGAAAGAGCTTCTCACTATTGATCCGGACACAGATGATGGCCAGCTGACTTATGAAATCACTACAGAAGCTAAACACGGCTTCCTGGAGAGTAAACTCAATCCTGGCAAACCCATTACCACTTTCACGCAAGGTATTACTGACACCTCCCAAAGCCACGAGCACACTACAAGGCTGAAGCTATTCTGTAACAAAACCTCCTAAAGCATAGTCAACGGATAGACACAGGCTTTTTTAATCCACAACAAATTAGATATGCTAAGAGACAAAAAAACATCAAACTGCTGCCCACGTCGCCCACTGTCTTTTTGTTTGGTTTTCCTGTCCTGTGCAAAAACAACCACAAGCCTTCCTCCATATTGTTCATGACCTGTTTTCAAAAATCAACTCTGGCATCGAATTAGTATGAAAATAAATTTTGGGATAATAACCACAGTAGGGGAGGAGAATGATCTTGTCGCACATAGTCTGTGATTCGTTTTGTACAAAAACTAAAAACAGTGGCTCTAAATGTGTGCAGGACATCAAGCTTCAGTCTTGTAGTGTGCACATTGTGTTACCTACTAAATACGCCTGCATCAAATTCTTCTAGAACATATGGAGTATGTAATCTTAATTTTCTCTGTCTTGCAGCTGACATAAACCTGGGCCTTATCCGATACGTTCTGAGTGAGGACAGTGTTCAGGAGACCATGGACAACTTCAGGTTCCTTGTGAAGGACAGCAAACCCAACATCGTCACTGACAATGTGTTCCACATCCAGTGGTCTCTTATCAGCTTTGAGCACAAGAGGTGTGGCTGCCTCAAATTTAGTTTGAGTCTTCATCCTGTCAACCTGTTGATATTACAAATTAATGAAACTCATTTTCATTAATGTGTGTCTTCTGTCTGCAGCTACAATGTGAGTGAAAAAGATGGAACCGTGGCAGTCACAGTGAAGAGGACTGGCAATCTGAACCAGTATGCTATTGTGCTGTGTCGTACTGAGCAAGGCACGGCCACCTCCACTTCCAGCATGGGCTCTCGGGCCGGACAACAGGACTATGTTGAGTATGCTGGACAAGTACGTTTTAATGTATTCTATATTATTTCAAAGTGTTATTCTTTGAATTGATAGATTAAGTCAACTACATTCAAATGTTATTTAATGTGGTTCCACAGGTTCAGTTTGATGAGAGAGAAGACACCAAGGTGTGCACCATTGTGATCAACGATGATCAGGTCTTTGAGAACATTGAGAGCTTTAATGTGGAAGTGAGTATGCCAGTGTACGCCCTGCTGGGGTCAGTGACCCGCGCTAAAGTCAATATCAATGACACGGAGGATGAACCCACCCTGCAGTTTGATAAGAAGACTTACCACATCAATGAGAGCACAGGCTTTATCTTTGCTCCTGTTGAGAGAAAGGGTCAGTGGAACCAATTTCTACAAAAAAAAGATTAAATAAAAATTATTTAATTGATGTCCATATGTTGTAAATCCTATTTTCAATAATATCAGCAATTTGTCGAGTCAACGGGCATAATATGAAAATAGTTATCATTTTATTGACCAGAATTGTAAAATTGCTTTTTTTTATATTTAAGCTGGAACATTCCTTTAAAAAGATAGTTCACCCAAAAATAAAACACTCTGTCATTAATTACTCACTCTCATGTCGTTCCAAACCTGTAAGACTCTTCGGAACACAAATAAAGATATTTTTGATGAAATCCGAGAGCTTTCTGACCCTCCTTAGACAGCAACGCAACTACCACGTTCAAGGCCAGAAAGATAGTAAGAACATCATTAAAATAGTCCATGTGACATCAGTGGTTCAACCATAAGAAATAAAAATAGCGACTTTATTTAACAATTTCTTCTCTTCCGTGTCAGTCTTCACATATGCGTTGTGGTACTCTTGTGAACGCGTGTCAAAGACTGACATGGAAGAGAAGAAATGGTTGAATAACGGTTGAACCACTGATGTCACATGGACTATTTTAACAATGTCCTTTCCTTTCTGGGCTTTGAACATGTCAGTTGCATTGCTGTCTATGCAGGGTCAGAAAGCTCTCAGATTTCAATATAAATATCTTAACTTGTGTTCTGAAGATAAGGTATTACGGGTTTGGAATGACAGTTAATTAATGACAGAATTTTCATTTTTGGGTGAACTATCCCTGTACAAATGGCTCAACTAAATTGCTCCTTACATGGTTAATCCATAAAAACTTGCTTTATTCTGAGAACCTGTGAAGATCAGTCAATAAAAGTTCATATGTAAACACTACTGTAAAAAATAGTGTATTGATGATAGGACTACAAATTAGCATTCTTTTTAAACTGATTATCTTCATCGTCATGGGTTATCTCTTGTGTTTTAATTAGGGGACACCAGCAGCACAGTCTCAGCCCTCTGCTACACTGTGTCTAAGTCAGCCCGGGGCAGCAGTCTGCATGCTCTCGAGTCCGGCTCTGACTATAAGACCCGTGGCATGAGCAGTGACAACAGAGTCATCTTTGGCCCAGGTGTAAGCATGTCTACCTGTGACGTAAAGCTGATTGATGACAGCGAGTATGAACTCTCTGAGGAGTTTGAGCTGGTGCTGTCGGACGCCTCAGACACTGCACGGATGGGTGATGTCACCGTGGCTAAAGTCATCATAGATGGGCCAAATGATGCCTCCACTGTCTTCCTGGGCAACGCGTCCTTCACCTTCAGTGAAGATGCAGGTTGGTGCAGTTTGGTTTTTAAAGGTAGTATCATCGGTGTCAGTTTTGTTTTAAAATGTGGTGGTTGATTTATTAGTTTGGAGATTGAAATATAAAGAAGGGTAATTTTGACATTCCAAAAATCTTTTAAACAATTTCATTAACAAATTGAATGGTGGGGATTTTAAGAATTATTTTTTATTATTATAAGGATGGAGTGAAATAAGAACAATTCAAAAACAAAAATACAATTCAAACAGTTGTGTTGCTTCATATTTTTGCGGGTATATTAATATTTCCACAAGAATATATTTTTGTAAGAAACAGTGATACATTTTTTTCAGGATGGTTTGATGCATAAAAAATTCAAAACAGCATTTATTTGGTATAGAAATCTTTTGTAACATTAGCAGTGTATTTACTGTCAAATTTGATCAATTTAATGCATCCTTGCTCAATAAAAATATAAATTTATACTAACCCCAAATTTTTGTATGTATGTGTTTGTATGGTTTTTAATTTTTCCAATACTTACACAATATTGATAGTCTGAGGTATTTTCCTACAGGCACCATTGAAATCCCTGTTTTGCGGCAGGGCAGTGACCTTTCCTCAGTAACCTCTGTGTGGTGTGCCACACGTCCTGCTGAACAAGATTCTGCTACGCCCGGCGTTGACTACATCCCAAGTTCCAAAAAGGTGGAGTTTAGACCAGGCAAGACCGAAGAGGTAATCAAACTAGACTGTTCTTATGTGTTCTGACATCTGTAAGACTATTGGTGTTTACAGACCTCATGTTTACTCTCTTCTAGACATGTAGTTTGACCATAATGGATGACATTCAGAACCCTACAATCGAAGGGAAAGAGTCCTTCATCGTGTTTCTTAGTTCTCCCAACGGAGCGGTCCTGACTGAACCATATGAAGCCTCTGTCTACATCACTGACACCACCCAAGACAGTGCGTTTACTTGCGTCTGTGAATTAACATCCATTAACATTATACTGTATAAACATATTTATGGAGTCAGTGCTTTCTTCTTACAGTACCTAGCATGCAGTTTGACAAGCTGACATATACGGTGAAGGAAAAAGATGGTGTTCTGCACATCCCCATTTTTAGGACGGGAGATCTGTCCTATAAGTCTTCCGTCCGTTGTTTCACACGCACAATGTCTGCTATGGTGATGGATGATTTTGAAGAGAGGATAAATGCAGATGATTCCAGGATTACTTTCCAAAAAGGAGAAAAGGTATGGTTTCTTTTTGTCCATGTTTCATTTTTAATCACTTAACCAAACTTCTGTGAATTTATGTCAGCAGAGTGGAACAGAGTAATTTTATGATATGGTATTGTTTTCATATGGCCTCTGTATGGAAGTTTTCGCACAATACCAGACAAAGAATGCCAAAGCCTCTTGTTTCTGATTGGCAGGTGAAGAATTGTACCATATTGATCCAAGATGACTCTGTGTTTGAGCCAGAAGAGGAGTTCCAGGTCCACCTTGGAAGCCCACAGGGTGACCACTGGATTGGAGCCATGATTGGAGTCAACGACATTGTGACTCTGACCATCACAAATGATGAAGATGGTGAGTAGTTAGCTTGTTGCTTAACACACAATCTTAAACATAAAAGGTTTAAACAAATTCACATTTTCAAAGAAAGCTCTTGGAACATGAATCCATGGATTCAATTCAAAGGGTATGCATTTACTTGTAAAATGTATTGCCTGAATGCACTAAGCTGCTTTGCATAAAAGTATCTGCCGAGTGCATAAATGTAAAAATGTGCACATCATGCTTTTTAGCTCCTACGATTGAATTTGAACAAGCCTCGTACCAAGTTCGTGAGCCCCCTGGTCCAGATGGAATTGAGGTTTTGAATATCAAGGTAATCCGTAAAGGAGACCTTGACCGTACCTCCAAGATCAGATGCAGCACAAGGGATGGATCAGCCCAGTCAGGTGTAGACTATAACCCCAAGAGTCGAGTCCTTAAGTTCAGCCCTGGTAAGTATATTTATTTATTTTTCTTTCTTTTTTCAATTGTAAGACTACGCCTTCATTCTAATCTGATAATTCTGTTGTAATGATTTCCTCAGGTGTGGACCACATCCTCTTTAAGGTAGAGATCCTGTCCAATGAGGACAGAGAGTGGCATGAATCTTTCTCTTTGGTTCTTGGTCCAGACGACCCTGTTGAAGCCGTGCTTGGAGAGATCACCATGACCACAGTCACCATCTTAGATCAAGAAGCTGCAGGAAGTCTCATCCTTCCAGCACCACCCATTGTAAGAGACAGACAGTAGATGCTTGTAGGGCTGACATTTAGTAAATCAAAATCTACTTGTCAGTTAAAAAAAATTGCATCATATTAATCAAATCACATACAATACCATATTAAAAGTAAAATATATAATATTTTCATTTATTATAAAGTGTCATTTATTCCTGTGATGGCAAAGCTGAATTTTCAGAGTCAAAAAATGTTACTGACCCCAAAACTTTTGAATGGTAATGTTATTTTTTCCCATATCGCTTTCCTGAGAAAAGTCCTGAAATGTAGATCATTTAAGACATTAGCCTACGTTATTGTGACAAACAAATGAAATCATTGCATAGATCTTACAAATGTCCCTGTAGAAATCAGTATAGTATTCTACTATCATTGAACATGTTTTATAACCAGTTATAAATTTAAAAAGTTATTTTTCTGTTTAATATTAGATTCAGTGAGAGTTGTAAGATCTCACAACTCTCTTTTGACTGAATCATGCTCTTGAAGTTTGGTTTCATGTTCTCCTCACAGGTGGTGTCTCTGTCAGACTATGACTACGTCCAGGAGGTCACTAAAGAGGGCAGTAAGAAATCTCCATCTCCTGGATATCCTCTGGTTTGTGTGACTCCCTGCGACCCCTATTACCCCAAATACTCAGTCATGAGAGAGCGCTGTGAGGAAGCAGGCATCAACCAGACCTCCGTCCACTTCAGCTGGGAGGTTGCAACTCCCACAGACACCAGCGGAGCACGATCACCCTTTGAGACAGTGACAGATAACACACCTTACACCACAGTCAATCACATGGTCAGTCTGATATTAAATCTGATACTAAACTGAATATTTCCGAACAGTGTTTTTAATCTAGCTGTTAACTAAAACTTCCAATAGTGCAATCAGCCATGTGGTTTGCCATATTTAAAATGTTTCTATGCAATATAATCTAGAAGCATTTTCACTTGTTATCTTGGGTTCCTGTGGTTAAATAAATATTTTTCTCTTCACAGGTCCTGGACAGTATCTATTTCAGCAGACGTTTCCATGTGCGCTGCGTAGCTCAGGCCAGAGATAAAGCCGGGCAACTGGGAACTCCACTGAGGAGCAACATAGTCACTATTGGCACTGAGGGATCAATATGCCACACCCCCGTCACTACAGGAACCGCTCGAGGCTTTCAGGCCCAGTCCTTTATTGCCACTCTAAAATACCTGGATGTCAAACACAAAGAGCATCCAAACAGGTCAGAAGAGACTTTTTTTGTAAGTAAATGATTGAATACAGACGTAGATCCCAGTGGGGTTCTGAGAAACAGGTTTTTAAAACATTTTTCGACTGAAACTGCAGCTGTAAGTTTTGTAGAGCACTAGATGATGTTTGCCTCTGGGCCAAGCAAGATAAAAAAAAATGTATACGTTCGAAGGAACAGCAAAAAATAAAACTGTTAGACAACTGCAGATTAAAAATAACCCATTTTGCAGCCTATGTTCAGTAATTCAAAGAAGAAAACGGCATTTTATCAAGTGAGTAATACCTTTTTTCTCGGAACAGGATCCATATCTCAGTGCAGATCCCTCATCAGGATGGAATGCTTCCACTGGTGTCCACCATGCCTCTGCATAACCTACACTTCCTGCTCTCCGAGTCTATTTACCGTCAGCAGCATGTCTGCTCCAACCTGGTCACACTTAAAGATCTGCATGGCATCTCTGGTGAGAGATCAAAGCAGGGACAGTGGATACAAACCTGTTTTATCCACCTTGTTTTTGTCAACTTGAATGTGACTTGAAGTCTTCTGGTGTCAGTTGCTTCCAGTTGTTTTAGCTGTACAAAAACAGTCCGTTATGCCACTTTATATAAAAAAAAAAAGGGTTTTGTTATCATATTATTTTAATGTAGTATCGCAACCATAAATACACTGGTTTGTAATACAATTAGTTTTACTATTTACTTTGCACTTTGTTATTCTTCTAGTTATTTATCTATAGTGGCTATACTGGCTAATGAATTGGAAGTCTTGTGCATTCACAGGAAAGTTTACTTCTACATTCAAAAATAAGGTGGATATTCTACATGACTTAGTTGGCGAAATTGCCTCCAATAATCTTTACAGAAAAATGCTTTAATCATTTTTTAATTAATGAATAATAAATAATTAATTAAATATGAATAATATTGCAAATTTTAGAACAATTAGTAATCATATGTTTCAACTGGGAAAATATGTTGTCAATTCTCCCCCAGAAACCGGCTTCTTGGATGATGTGTTGTATGACAGCATATCCCTGGGTCCCGGATATGACCGTCCATACCAATTCAACCCCAGTGTTCGAGAACCTAGAACCATCCAGCTATACAAGCATCTCAATCTGAAAAGCTGCATATGGACATTTGATGCGTATTATGACATGACGGAGCTTATTGATGTATGTGGAGGATCAGTAACTGCTGACTTTCAGGTTCGTGTGCACACATGATTTGCATCCCAGCACAAATGATGTATAAATATTCATGTCTAGACAGAATCTGATGTGGCAGAAATTGGGGTGCATTTTTGCAGGTCAGAGACTCGGCTCAGTCGTTCCTGACGGTGCAGGTACCGCTCTATGTGTCCTACATCTATGTGACGGCTCCTCGTGGATGGGCCTCCCTGGAGCACCACACAGAGATGGAGTTTTCTTTCTTCTACGACACAGTCTTGTGGAGAACAGGTACATTTAGTTTCATCGCCAGCCCCAAAGAAACTGGACATACTCAAGCACAATCTGTTGTATAACCTGCTGTCATCACCTAACTGTGTCGCAAGTATGTCGCAAGTATGTTAACTGATTGCTTATGAACATTTCTTTACTCTAGGCATCCAGACAGACAGCGTGCTGTCAGCTAGATTACAGATCATTCGGATCTTCATTAGGGATGATGGACGACTGGTGATTGAGTTCAAAACCCACGCCAAGTTTAGAGGTCTGTAACTTCTCTTTTTAGCAATTTGTTCTCATTTCCTTTTTGTTTATGAACATAACGTGATGTTTTTACCTGGAGACATTTAAAATTGTATTTAGACACTATTTACCCTTAAAAATGAATGAATGTCATTGCATTAGAACAGGATTTCCCAAACCAGGGTTCATGAAGGAACTGCAGGGGGTTCGTGAGTTGATGAAAAGTTAATAATTAATTCAATCAAATGTTAAATTGAAATAAATAGATAAATGAATCTGCACAATTAATTAAAATAAAAAAAATAAATATAATTGCATAATAGCTTAGTGTGAATCAAAAAGGTAAATAACAGTAAATCAAAGGCTGAGATTTAATTAAAAAGTATATAATCTGTTGCATTATGTGTTTCAGAGTGAAGAGTGGCATTGTGTTCGTTTACACATGAGCAACTCATGAGCCAGTGTTTTCAGATTCTAAGTTTACTTTATTTATACACTTGCATAATTTCCAATGCTCTTATGGACAGATGTTTACAGCATTTAACCAGTATTCCAAAAAAAAAAAAAAAGATCATTTAGATCATTTAAATGTTAAAAGTTTGAAATGGAAGAATTTAAGACAAGATTTATTAAATAAAAATGATGATTATTATTGTTATACAATTGTAATTCACAACAGTAATATATTTCTGTCTTTATTTTTTATAATTAGAGTTAAAACTATTAATAATAATAACAATCATAAAACCATGAACATGCAAATACAGTATGTCATTAAATTATTGAAATACTAACTTAAAGTCTCAGCGTTTCTGCATTAGAATATCCAACCATGAGGCATTCTGAAGTGTGGCATAAGTGTCCAAATACGTTTCTGACATCCTGAATTATGAGTGACTGATGAAACTTGCTTCTCGCTCTAGGTCAGTTTGTCCCTGAACATCACACCCTCCCTGGACAGAAATCTCATCTGATGGCTCCAGATCACTTGGGAGGCATCGAATTTGACCTGCAGCTGATGTGGAGCGCACAGTCCTTTGATTCACCCTACCAGCTCTGGAGAGCCACAAGCTCCTACAGCAGGTTAGCAGCGTGAAGTCTAATGCTGTCACATTAAGGAAGCGTATCCATCTTAATACCACTGACCGTGTGCTTTCTGTTGTGCTCTAGGAAAGACTACTCTGGGGAGTACACAGTCTTTCTCATCCCCTGCACGGTACAGCCAACCCAGGCATGGGTCGACTCTGGGGATAAGCCTCTTTCCTGCACGGCCCATGCTCCAGAGAAGTATGTTACCATGGTGCTTTTCCATTGATAACTCCTGGAGGACTCTTAAATTACTTTTTGTGTTGGAAACGTTTTTGCTGAGCAGAGCCAGCAAGCTTGAATGATACTGCAGTTGTCATCCACTTTTAGTAGACTCGTTTTACAGGTTTCATCAGGTGCAGACTGTTTGTGTGAGTCAACAAGAATATTCAATATCACGCAAGGGCTTTTAACACTGTTTCAATCCATAGATTCCTGCTGCCCATCGCCTTCCAGCAGACGAACCGCCCTGTTCCTGTAGTCTACTCTCTGAATACTGAGTTTCAGCTTTGCAATAATGAGAAAGTCTTTCTAATGGATCCTGCTCTCGCAGACATGTCTGTTGCTGAGATGGACTATAAAGGAGCCTTTTCGATGGGTAAAATTAGCAAAGTAATGAAAACAAATAATTACCGCCACTATTATGCTTTCACTCATTCATTGTTTGATATTATGCAGGTCAAACGCTGTATGGCAGAGTGCTGTGGAATCCTGACCAGAACTTGAATTCGGCCTATAAGTTGCAGCTAGAGAAAGTATATTTGTGTACAGGACGGGATGGCTATGTGCCCTTCTTCGACCCCACAGGCACTCTGTACAACGAAGGCCCTCAGTATGGCTGCATTCAACCGAACAAGCACCTAAAACACAAGTTCCTGCTTCTGGTAGGTGTCTATTGTAACAAGTCCAGACCAGTTTAACCAGTCTAACAAGATTCATATGGTGTGGTTAAGTTTTAACTCATACACTTCTGTGGATGGAAATTGTCAAGGAGTACTTTGAAGTTCAAGCTGTTTTTGAGTATCTTGGACCTAATATTGAGACTGACAGCAATGATGATGCGTTTTGACCAAATCTTAGATTGTCTGATTCGGTCTGATATCCTACAATGATTTGACAGCAGAGAATTTTAAAAATGCAATGAAAATGAAAAGACAAGAAAAAATATGGCAACAGTTAATAATTAAGTAAGAGGTAATGTACATTCGTCCATTTTCACAAAAGAATTTCAAATATAAGGTTTGGGGTTTATATGATTTTTTTATATATATATATATATATATATTTATTTATTTTTTTTTTTTTGAAAGATGTCTCTAATGCTCAAGAAGCCTTTTGATTAATTTCATGCACCTTGGTTGACTAAAAAATTTTATTTACTCCACTATTTTGAACGGTGAAGTATATTATCTTAAAGCTTCCTCTAAGAGAGAGCGTTGATCAAGACAAACATGCCATCAGTATTGCAATAATAGTAACACTGGAGTCCTCTGAGGGTAATTTTCAGCTGAATTTCAGTACAAATAATAGATCACAGATTAAGTATTCCTGAGAGCTGTGTAGTAATTGTAAATAATGTATCACATAGGACCGGAAGCAGCCTGACGTCTGCGATCGCTACTTCCATGATGTTCCATTTGAAGCCAAGTTTGCATCTGACATTCCTGATCTCCAGTCCTTGTCTGCGATGCCAGGTGTAGACGGTTTCACAGTAAAGGTGGATGCCCTTTATAAGGTCAGTGGCTGCAAGATTCACCAAAAAGTCAAGTTGTTAAACAGACCTTCTCTTTGACACAAATGTCAAAGCCAGAGCTATTCAGTTGTACCCTTCAGGGAAGTGCCTTGATCCGTTTGTTTAGTAAAAGATGCCAGGCTGACAGTGTGCCATGACTATAGGGAACTGGGCTAAAGGACAAGATTATAAAGGGGATATAATGTACTGTATGTAAATGGGTTATTTTGCTGGGGTTAGAATCTTATTTGCATTTGCTCTTCTTTAGGTTGAGGCAGGGCACCAGTGGTACCTCCAAGTCATCTACGTTATTGGACCCGAGTCCATATCTGCTCCCAGAATCCAGCGCTCAGTGACCTATGAGCTCAAACGAAGTCGCCGAGATCTGGTGGACCGTTCAGGTCGTCTAATGCTGGATGAATCTCTGATCTACGACAATGAAGGTGACCAGGTCAAGAATGGCACCAATATGAAGACCTTGAAGCTTGAGGTGGAACCATCGGGCACCTTCAATCCCCAGATGGGAGGATCCATTGGGGGTGGCATGGCAGCCATCGTCCTACTTTTCCTGGTCCTTCTAGCCGTCTGCCTCATGGTCAGAAAGTGCCGCAGGATTGTAAAAAAGAGGCCTGTGAAGGCAGTGGAGGATTATCCTCTGAATACAAAGGTGGAGGTCTGTATAGAACGTCTGGAGAAAAACCTCAACAGCAAGCACTGCTCTGTAAGAAACGTCAACGTCCTCAACAAGAACCCAGAGACCTACAAGGTCAGTGGGGTCAAGATCAAACAGGTCAATCTGGAGGTCAAACTGCACAACAACCTGAATGACGGCACTGAAGTCTGACCTTCTACAGTAGAGTATTTAATGAGAAGAAGAAACGTTTTCTATAAATATTTGTAATGACATGATGTTAATGTATTTTTGTATGACCATGAGGATAAAAGGGAAAGTATGCTTGCCAGCTATGCAGTGTAAATCATTTCACAACTGAGCTACCTCAAACATTAATGAACAACACATAATGGTGTCATCAGATCTTACTTTTACAATCTCAGTTTTAAATCATCGCTCTGTGTAAGAATCATACAACGGCTCAGTGGTAGCTCAGCCACTTTGTTTAAACGAATGGAGAGTTTGTATCACTGCACCTGCTATTTTGTCATGTCAGTAAAAACACATGAAAGTATTAAAGTAAGGATAAGTGCCAACACTTTGGACGGGGCGAGTGATGTAAATACGTTTATTAAGTGCAATTATCGGATGACATGTTCGTCCCTGTATTTTGATTTGGTTTTTGATGCTCTGCCTCATTGTCTAATTTACTGTACTTTTGGCCTGATCACCGGTGTGCCATGCTGATATTTGTCAAGTGCGATTTATTTAATTCCAAATCCGAATAGACTGCCCAAAGTGATGCGTTTGTTAGTTTATGTAAACCTTTGGTACATGTCAACGAGAAACCAAGTGTTTTGATGAATTGTATGAAAATAGATCATAGATTTGATAACCACTATTGATTTGTCAGTCTGCTGACTCCATTGAAATGCTGTAGCCTTTATTATTTTACAACACTGGAAAAAAGCAACAACGTATTTTTGTTTTATATGACTGCTGTCTGTACTGATATAACCAAACACTACCAAAAATCTTCACATAGATTTTTTTTAAGATTATCCACCTCATGTTATCCTGCATTATTTAGTCTTGTATTTATGTCACATCATGTATTAAGTAAGGCACATCTATAGTTTGTATTGTTTGTGTAGTTCATTCACTCAAATTTTCTGTATTGTTGTATTAAGTCATCACTTGTCACATGTGCTGATTTGATCAAGAATATCCAGAATCTTTAAAGCACTGGGTGTAGTGTGGGAAATGCTACAATTATTACTTTATGATAAACTCTCTCTCTCTCTCTCTCTCTCTCTCTCTCTCTCTCTCTCTCTCTGTATTTGATGTTTTATTCCATTTTGTCCATTAATATGTGTCTAAGTGAGTGCCTATCAAACAGAAACATTTTGGAGATATCAGTTTTTGGTGCTATCATTTATGGTAAAATAACATGATGCCTGTACTTGTGCCTTTTTAGCAATAAAATTAATAAACCTATTACGAATGTGTGGTACACTTTCTCAAATTTAATGTATGTTTATTTAATCTATCACCAACTTCAGTTTTAGGAGACTTTGAGTTTTTATGTGCAATAAACAGATTTATCCTGTGAGACAACTTCACCTCACATGATTGTTATATGTGTTACGGTAATAGTAGCCTACTTATAATGGTAATGAAATTGTTTTGGAAGAACTAAATAAATGTCCATTTTACATTTGAATTGTGTAGAAAGTGAATAGCAGCTCGTTATTCAAGAAGGGAGAGGCTCAGTAAGAATGCATTCCTTTTGAGATCGTGGCATCATGTCTCTCACGCCCTGAAAAGCAGGTGAGGAGAAGTTAAAACAGGTGTCCTGACATTTTATCCTACCCGTCAGATTGTCCTACCAGGGTTTACTGGGCATGCGCACATCCTTTTTCTCATGCTGAACAACAATATTGAATGTATCTGCATTTCTGTAAGGGTAGGTTTAGGGTTTGGGTAGGTGTAGACTTTAATAAAACACAATATAATAGGTAGAAAAAATTATTTATTGTTGGTTTCCAGTAGCTGTATCCCTTCTAGCTACAACCGCGAATATAACACTCAATTACTGTATTTGCATCACTGTAAGGGTAGGTTTAGGGTTGCGGTAGGTGTAGACGTTAATATATATAATTTTTGTTGTATGTGTAATTTAATATTTAATAAATTTGCGTTTGACCACCACTAATTGTCACACTTTCACGCTTGAATATTTTATATTTTAAAGGTAATTTATTTGCAAACTAAGAAGACTTGGATAGGCTACATGTTGTCCAGCCTATTATATTTAAACAACTGAAAAAAGTAAACATTAAGTTTAATCAGTAACATTTAAAATTGCTAGAGTAAATAAAAAGGTACTTGACCTGTAAGAAGACTTTTAACTTAAAACCATATAGTTGAGATACAGCCCTTGTGACAAATTCCCAGTGTGACAACTTGTCGAATTGTACTACCCACTGTTTTAATGGGAGGTAGCAAAATCTGACGGTAGCACAAATCGACAGAACACCGGACAGAGTGCCGTCTATATTTTTGTATCGCGAAGGTAAGAGAGAAGACTTAAAAGCATACAAAACCCGTAGGTAGTACTAATTATAAATGTTTGTTTAATTAACATAACTTAAGCATTGGCTATCCACTTGATGGCCAGCATATTTTAAAGGCAGAAATGCTTTAAACTGATGCTGCAGTTAGGAGATAATACTATACAGCCTTTGTCGAAACTTGTTTGTTGTTGAGTATTTTTAAAACTGTTTTGGAGGGAAGTCATTGACCTTTTTTTTTTTAATAAAAATGAAAGCAAGAAAAGTAAATGTGAATGAAATAGATTCTCCTGCATGAGTTTTGCATGACCGTGTAACCACAAAGATCATGCATTATTAGTAACCGATGAACTGAATCGAATCTGAACTGTGAATGTGTTTGTTTATAGAATCCTCCCAATCAAAAATGTCAGACTTGTGGGTAAGTAAAATTTTGCAAACGACTGCACTCCCTGAAAGTGAAGAATGAAGAATTTTGTTGAAACCAAATTTGCCGAGATTTAATATCTTGTATTGCAAGATGACTTGTATAATTTTGCTCGTGCCCCCTCTTCTTTCACAGTAACTTAAAACCATATAGTTGAGATACAGCCCTTGTGACAAATTCCCAGTGTGACAACTAGCTTCCAATACTTTTTTTTTTTTTTTACTGCTCATTCTTCTTCAGCCAGGGGAGAGAGGTACCATTGAAGCCAAAGCTAACATCAATGTCAGTGAAGATGTTGCAGCTCTCCGTAAAGCAATTGAAGGCATAGGTATAATTTATTGTATTGTATATTCCCGTATTCTTCTTGTTGCGTTCACTTTATATATTGTTTGTTCCATCAAACTACAATAATTTCACTTACCAGGTACAACTGACAAGACACTGATAGACATACTGACTCACAGGAGCAGCAGTCAGAAACAGGCTGTTTCAAAGGCATATGAAGAAACCACAAAGAGGGTAAATCTGTGTCCTCTTTCTGATACTCTTTTGAATGTGTGTGTTTTTGTGTTCATGTGAAAATCGGGCTAATTTTTTTGTCTAGATTCTTGTTAATGACCTAAAAGGTGATACCCAGGGCAGCTTAGAGGACCTGCTTGTTGCGCTCGCAAGACCGCCTGCAGTTAATGATGCTAAATGGCTAAATAAAGCAATCAAAGTAAGTTATGTTTCCTAATTTTCCCTTGTGGAAAAATGTTACTCCTTGTACAGTGTTCTGAGTCAGACTTCAGTGATTTTTGTGAACATTTTGAATATTTTGTACCAATGTGAGACAGATTTTTCCTTCTTTTTGTATCTTGACATTTATGGGATGTTTTTCAGGGGGCTGGAACGGACATCAACATCCTGATAGAAATACTTGCCTCACGGACAAATAAACAAATCAAGGAGCTGTCTGCAGCATATGCTGAGAGTGAGATGAGGAATCTATTGTAGTAACAAAATATAGTTACATATAGAATATAGAAAGTTACAAAAATGTATAATTGCTTCCCTTCCCTTTGCCCAATAGAAACTAAGAAAACACCGATGCAGAAGCTAAAGACAGAAGTTTCAGGGGATTTTGGCAAAGCCATCCTTCTGCTTGCTGAGGTGATTAAATACATATGAATGGCAGTTTATTGTAATAAAGGCAGCTCTGGAAATTAATGTTGTTTTTCTCTCATTGTAAGGGTGCGAGGGATGAAAGCACCAATGTGAATGCAGACAAGGCTAGAGAGGATGCAAAGGTATAGAAAACTCATTTCATATCTTGAGGTCCTCTTTTATATAATAACACAACAGATCTGGCATAAATGTATATGTTGTGTTAAAATGTTTAGAATAAAAAACATGGCATCAGATCTTTTTAATAACAATGACAATATATATATAAACACCTCCATAACTTAGTCTTTTACCTTGTTTTCCTTTTTATTCCAATAATTAAGTCTTACACGTGATTCAGTTCTCTTGAATCCATCCACTGTGGGAGAGCAAGCCGAAACCAGTTCACCTGTATTAAAGATGATGTTATTTATGATTAGATGTGAGCACCTACATGTTCTCTGTTTCCTCCATAGGCCCTCTATCATGCAGGCGAGAAGAAACTGGGAACTGATGAGTCCAAGTTCATCGAGATCCTCTGTAAAAGGAGCATTCCTCACCTGAGACAAAGTACCAACTTAATCATCCAAATTAATCATCCAAAGTGTTTCACATAGAAACTTAAATGGCAGGTGTGTTTTATATATAATTGACATTGCTGTCCTGTTACAGCAATATTGGAATATAAAAACATCAGTGGCAAGACTTTGCAGAAGAGCATTGAGAAGGAAATATCTGGAGATCTGGAGGAACTGCTGGTTGCCATTGGTACAGTCAATTTGTATTTATACATTCTAAATGCAAAATCATTTGGAATTTGATGCAAAAATATTTACTTATTCATTTTTTAATCTAATACACTTTTTCCTTCTAGTAAAGTGTGTGATGAGTACTCCTGCATACTTTGCTGAAAAACTCTACAAAAGCATGAAGGTACAAATAGAAGCACATTATTGTCGGTCATTGAGTTTGTACAACACTGATGTTTATTTGTGAACCTGCAGGGAGCAGGTACAGATGAAACCACTCTGACCAGAGTAATGGTCAGCCGTGGAGAGGTTGACATGCTGGACATCAGAGCTGAATTCAAGAAGCTCTATCAGCGTTCACTCTACAAGGAAATAAGTGTAAGTATTCTCCACTCATATAAACACTTTAGAACAGGTTCAGGCCATCTGCCATTGTTCTTTAAAATATGCTGGAGTCCAGTAGTACATCTCTTCCTGATCTTCAGGTTTATTAGTTTAATCATGCCCTTGAGATATCATAAACTCACAAATGATGATTTCACTCTTTGTTCTTGTAACTGATGTTGTGGTACAGTGTGAACTGATTGTCTCTGTGATTATGACTGTGACTTCTGGCTGTTCTTTATTTCAGTCAGATGTATCTGGCAGCTACGGCGACTGCTTGAAGATGATTTGTGGAGAAGACTAGCCTGTTTACAAAAGAACCCCTTGGGATAATTTATAAAATGGTTTTATTAATAGCATTTTTCCAGGTGTCTTAGGAAATATATCACTTATATTTACAGTTTGCTACAGATAAAGGTATAGAGTGAGATTCATACTGATTTACGATATTTAAAACGTACTTTTTGTTTTTGTCTAAACCAAAACTGTTAAGACTTTTTGGTAGTGAATGGCGCCTTGCAACAGCAGACATGACTTTAATAGTTACTTGAAAACATGAAACATTAAAATTGTGCTGAGGAATCATACATGTTAAAATTAGAAACTACAATATGCGCATTTTGTGGAATTCCATCCTTTTGTTCTACATAAAGTATTCATTTTTTGTGTTTTGTCCTTCAGTGTTTTCATATCTGGAAACTCTGTATCACCACAGATCTGCTGTCAATTTGGTGACTCCATTGAAATGCCAAAGAATCTGTTATTTTAACACTGATCAAGAAAAAGTATTTTTTGTTTCAAATGGGTTTCCGTTTTTTCCATTAGTCTCAAGCCATTTTTGCAAAAGTTTCAGAAGTTTTTCAAATGTCGGTTGATATCAGGTGCTATCATTTATGATAAAATAATCAACAAGATACTTGTATTTGTACCTTTTAACAAATAAATAAATGAATAAATATATTCCTAGCATGTAGAGCACACACTGTGTTCATATTTAATGTATGATTATTTAATCTGAGTTTGTGTGCAATGTCTCATTAATTGCCAGAAACCTAAAACCATGTGAATGTTAGCATATGCGTTACAGTACTATCTGTCATTTTAGTGTGTTTTGGATATATATATATATATATATATAGGATGAGTTGCTAAATATGGACCCTTTTCGAAGGGGTATGGTGTCCATTCTATATGAGGTTATTCAAAGAACCGCCTCCCCATCTCTAGATCATATAAGGAGGCAATGGCGGGAGGAACTGGTATCAGATACAGCCTGGGAGTGTGCAATAGAATTGGTACACTCATCTTCTGTATGTATTAGACACGGATTTCTACAATTTAAGGTGCTTAGGCTTCATCTGTCTAGGAGCAAGCTGGCTAAAATGTATCCAGGGTCAGACTCATCTTCCCCCAGATGTGTTTTGGAACCAGCAGACCTGAATCATTATTAACTAGATTCTTCTTAGATGGAAAAAGGCGAGGCCACCATCTCACAAACACTGGGTAGTAGAGGTGATTTCATATCTTAAACTTGAGCACCTTAAATATAGTACGGAATGTTCTAAAGGGTCTGGCAGCCCTTTTTATCTTACAGTGAATCCTCATGGGCTGGGTCATTCTTACTATTCGGTGCCATTTCAGCTTGGTAACTTTCTCACAACATTTTTTTAAATTTCCATGATGTAATCATTTTAACTGAAGAAGGGCTTGTTACACTAAAAGAAAAATACATTGGTCCAGCTCAGGATATTATTCTTTAATAATTTTGCATGAAATTCTTCACACATGCAAGGGCCAAATGTCCACCTTGTTAAAGGACATTCTCATCTCAATTAATAAGTGCCTTGAATGCACAGTAATTGTAATATTTACATTTTGTAAGAGCTAAAATGTCCCTCTCTTTACCCTGCAAATGTATTTTAACAACGTGTTCATAATCGGGCATTATCTTGAAAAAAAGTTGGTGTATTTTAAGACACAGTGTAATTTCAACACATTTATTTTAGAATAAAAATAAATTTCAATGGAATTTTGGCCAAATTTTAAATGATTTCATTTTACCATTTCATTCCCTACAAGTAACAACAAAGATATGCATAACACATTTGTTGAAATTATTTTATTAATATATATATATATATATATAAACTACTGAGGTAACAGGGTGGACAGGGAGGAAACATGGTGGACAGGACATAACAGGGTGGACATCACACCACTGAACAACAGTATTTGTCAATATATTGCCTAATACAAGAAGCATATTGTCACAATTTACAATCACTACAACATATAAATTGTTCTGTATATAACAATTTATAGGATATAAGGCCAATTACACCACATTAAAGTAAGCTGTTCTTATACCTATTATAATAAGATCTCATTTGTTATACTATCCCTTTATTAGGCTACAAAATATGTTTAGCATTGTATTTTACAATTTAAAATTATAGAGAGCATTATTATTTTTTAGAGAACATTATTTTGCTCTCTCTCTCTCTCTCTCTCTCTCTCTCTCTCAAACACACACAGACACTCACAAACTGGTATTCCTATTGTTATGGGTTCATGCCATAGGCGTAATGGTTTTTCTACTGTACAAACTGTATTTTCTATACTGTATCCTAACTGTATTTTACCCTAACCCTACACCTAAACCTACCCCTCACACAAAACTACCGTTATTTTAGATTTTCAAAACACTTAATTCTGTATGACTTATAAGTTTTATTCCCTCAAAGGGACCAAATAAATGTCCCCACAAGGTCAAAATTTACTGGTATCACTATATTTGTGGGGACATTTGGACCCCATAACATAGGGAATACCAGTACACACACACACACACTACAATGGCAAAATCAAGATAATTTAATTACAGTTTCTACCTAATCAACAAAGCTGAGTTCTAACACTCTTTTTTCTATCTTCCTTTATTCCCTTTCTCCACCTGTCCTTCTTTTTTAGGTATATCTGCCTTATTTCAGGGTCTGCATCACGATGAGCCTTGTAGTGTTGCTGCTTTTCTGCAGCAGACAACAGTGCCATTTCCTGACAAATACATGCATACCATTTAAACAACTCTTTCTTTTAAATGCATAGTAAAATAATTATAAGTACCAATACATGCTGTAAACACTTATTTATCTATGTTTACATCGACTGTTACAATACGTCCACCCTGTTACAGTGCAAAACAGTAACAGGGTGGACAGTAACAGGAGGGACATTTTTTGCTAAAGTCAGCTATTGCTGTTCATGTGATGAACAACAAGATAGTGCGTAGTGATCACTGAGGAAGATTTTTAACATGTTTATTAACCATATTTTCAAAATGACAAAAAATTACCAGTTTCTTCTATAAATAAGCATAACAGGGTGGACGTATTATACTTTACCACATCAGTGAATCATTCTAAAACACTAAATAAAGGGGCGAATTAAGGAGTGTTAATTACTCTGCTTCTTGTAGATAGTTTGCCCCCAAAAAGTATTATACTTCCTGAGAGTCATGTTATTAGAGAAACATTCAAGGGCCGTACAGAGGGACTTTTCATCAGAGAAACGGGGGACATTCAATTCAGGGACACAACATGTTTTAAAGACTTTAAGTATTAAAAATGTATAAATAACAAAAATATATATTTTGTTGAGGAATATTACAAATAAGAATATACAACAATATTGAAAATTTTGGAATTTGTTTGAGTTTTATTACTTATATTTGTGGCTGAAGTTATGCAAGCTTACTTGGGGACATGGCAGTTTAGCCTACTTGCACTAAGATATGAGTAATTATTTTTTAATGAATTAATTTTGGGTACATATTTATTGTGTTCTATGGTAGAGGGGCAGTAACATTGTAAGATGAGCATTTAGAAACAAGTATTAGCCCATTTTTACAGAAAATATACCACATTATATCATGGGGACTCAAATGGCACCGGATGCTGAATGACCCGGCTACTATATCATAATTGATCATAATTAACCTTTTAGGGGTGTGTATATGTTTGTAGTTATATGTTTTGGTGTGAAATATGTGAGTTAAGAAGAATGTTGTTTATAATAATTAAAATCCATAAAAAATAGTTGAATAATAATAAAAGCTGATATATCGCCTTGACAGGGGTTAAATGATCATGAAGAAAATAAAGTGTCATTTTCCTGCTGAATCAAATGGTATATTATAGCAGCGCGTTGGATGTTCATGAAGGGAGAGGCTCCGTAAGAATGCTTGTCTTTTGTGAAAATGACACATCGTGTCGCAAACGCCCCGAGGAAGCAGGTGAGGAGAAGTTAAACCGGACAGGGAGACACGTTCAGTGTTGATTTATATCGCAAAGGTAAGTGCAAACTGAATAATAAATTATTACATATAGCCTATATATAAACGTAGGTAACACTTTCAAAGCCGTGTTCGTTCGATTAACTTCGCATCTGCTTTTGATATAGAATCGAAGCAGATATTAGAAATTGAGAAGGCGGTTATGTGACTGCTGCAGTCAATCACGAGTCACGAAAAAGTTTTTTTTTTTCAATTCTGTTAGGCTATCGCTGAGTCTTTGAAATCTGTTTACCTTTTTGTGTATATAAAAATAAAATGAATATGAAAAATAATGTACCTTATGGATTCTGAACTGTAAATATATTAATTGTTTATCACAATAGAATTAATCAAAAATGGCAAACCTGTGGGTAAGTAAAATCTTAAAGGAACATTCAGTCATATCTGTTGTTTAAGTAAAGAATATGAATTTGAAGAGCGTTTATTATTTATTTAATTTCTTGTGTTGCAGGAAGACTTGCAAAGTGTTGCGAATGCTGTTCCTGTTTCATTCACATCAGCGGTAAACAAACAACTATGTATAAATGTGTGTGTGTGTGTGTGTACATATATATATATATATATATATATATATATGTGTGTGTGTGTGTATAATTGGTTCTTATTTGATACACTTTGGAGAAACTGGACTGGGACTTGTTGTCTCAAACTATTAACACATTTTTTGTAATATTGATTGATTGATCTTCTTGATCTTCTTCAGCCAGGGGAGCGAGGTACCATTAAAGCCAAATCTAACTTCAACGTCAGTGAAGATGTTGCAGCTCTCCGTAAAGCAATTGAAGGCATAGGTACATAATCTATCCGTACTATATTATATGTATAATACAATATGTGTATTCTCTGTGTATACATGAATATATATATTGTACCAGGTACAACTGAGAAGACACTGATAGACATACTGACTCATAGGAGCAGCAGTCAGAAACAGGCTATTTCAAAGGCATATGAAGAAACCACAAAGAGGGTAAATCTGTGTCCTCTTGCTCAAACACATTTGAGGAAAATTATATTATCATATGCCTAATTTTTTGTCTTCACCATAGATTCTAGTAAATGACTTGAAAGGCGACACCAGGGGCAACTTTGAAAAGCTGCTTGTTGCGCTCGCCAGATCGCCTGCACTCAATGATGCTAAATGGCTAATCAAAGCAATGAAAGTAACGGGCCTTTCCTAACTTTTCATTTTAAATCTTGAACAAAATGAGACATTTAGCAATAATCTCAAACAAATTTCAGCTATATCTATGTGAACATATTTTGCTTGTTGTTTATACATATTTTTCATTGTTTTCCTAATACATGTATGGGATGTTTTTCAGGGGGCTGGAACGGACATCAACATCTTGATAGAAATACTTGCCTCACGGACAAATAAACAAATCAAGGAGCTGTCTGCAGCATATGCTGAGAGTGAGATGAGGAATCTATTGTAGTAACAAAATATGAAAGTTACAAAAATGTATAATTGCTTCCCTTCCCTTTGCCCAATAGAAACAAAGAAAACGCTGATACAGAACCTAAAGACAGAAGTTTCAGGGGATTTTGGCAAAGCCATCCTTCTGCTTGCTGAGGTGATTAAATACTCATGTATAGCAGTTTATTGTAATAAAGGCAGCTCTGGAAGTTAATGATATTTTATTTGTCTCTCATTGTAAGGGCGCGAGGGATGAAAGCACCAATGTGAATGCAGACAAGGCTAGAGAGGATGCAAAGGTATAGAACATAATCACTTTTAATTGAACCTGTGCTTTCAGGATTCTTTTTCAGTAGGATTAAGTAAAAATTTATTCTGTGGTATGGAAATACAGCATATTGTCACAGTCTTCAGCTGGTGTGCCCAGGATGGCCACCAGAGGACACTGTGTGTTTGTGTAGGCACTTGGCTTGTGTTGTGTTTGTTTGGTGCCATGAGCTTTCTCCTGTCTATTGTCTGACCCCACCCATCTTGTTACCTCATTGTTGTTTTAGTGATTCCACCTGTGTCTCCCTCATTACCTGTCCTACTAATGCTGAGTTCACACTGCACGATTTTCAAAGACGTCGCATCATTGTTGGTTTCACACTGAACGACTATCTGGGGTAGCATTCAGTTGCTGCTGTGTTCGCACTGCATGATGGATCGACGACAGAGGGTTTCACATTGCATGACTCTACAATAGGACGAATTGCGACAGCTCTGTCTGGTGCAGGGTTGCCAGGTTTTTGCTACAAAGCCCGCCCAATTACTACTCAAAACTAGCCTGAAAATAGCCCAATTGCTTTTGAGGGGGTCCCCCAGTAAAAATCGCGTAGGGGGGGTAAAATACACATTTTTTTGGCGGGGTTCTCCTAGTAGGCTACAATTCACATTCCAGGGCCTAAATATCACGTTATTGGGGTCGCGTCAACCTGCTGACATAAAAAACAACCGGCGGATTTTGCAACACTGGTCCGCAAACTACGTTTCATATAACTCCTCCCCGAACTTCCTGCTGCCCTGTATCTTGGTCTCTCATTGGCTGTAGGTCATCGCCGTTGTGTTTTTCAGTCAGAACTCATTTCACACAGCGTGATTGTGAATCGCCGACAGCTCCAGATATTTAACATGCCAAATATTTCACGGGCGTCTGCGATTCCCTCAGATCGCGTCTTTGATAATTCACACTGCGTGATTGTCACTCGTGTGAACGAGCACCGATTTGCCTCCGATTTCGGGCATTTGTAGGCGAGTGAACAATCAGGCTAAAATTGTGACGTGTGAACTCGGCAATAGTCTCCGTGTTTGCAATCCTGTTCTGCTTCGTTATTTGTTGTGTTGGAGGTTGTATGTACTTGTGTTGCTTCCTGTTTGGTCGTGCTGTGCCCTTGCCTGCTTGTTTTTCCCCCTTGGGATAGTTTTTGTTTTGTTTTTCTACTAATGAAGAGCCATATTTCTTCATGCATCTTGAGTCCTCGCCTCATCCCTTCCCCCGACCGGGATGCATATGTTGTGCTTCTCCTTATCTCAATACTTCACCATTTTGTCTTTTATTTCTTTAATTAAGCCCTTCATCATAGACCGCAAGCCGAAACCAGTTCACCTGTATTAAAGATGATGTTATTTATGATTAGATGTGAGCACCTACATGTTCTCTGTTTCCTCCATAGGCCCTCTATCATGCAGGCGAGAAGAGACTGGGAACTGATGAGTCCAAGTTCATCGAGATCCTCTGTAAAAGGAGCATTCCTCACCTGAGACAAAGTACCCAACATAATCATCTAAATAAGCAAAAGCATTTTGCATAGGAACTGAAATGGCAGGTGTGTTTTAAATTTAACTTGACATGTTGTATTACAGCAATATTGGAATATAAAAACATCAGTGGCAAGACTTTGCAAAAGAGCATTGAGAAGGAAATGTCTGGAAAATTGGAGGAACTGCTGGTTGCCATTGGTAAATTTTTCAATTATGAAATCAAATGCACAATAAGCATTTGGTATTTGATTTTTTTTTTTAACCTCTACATAGTTTTTTATTAAATACACCTTTTTTTCTTCCTTTTTTTTTTCCTTCTAGTAAAGTGTGTGATGAGTACTCCTGCATACTTTGCTGAAAAACTCTACAAAAGCATGAAGGTACAAATAGAAGCACATTATTGTCGGTCATTGAGTTTGTACAACACTGATGTTTATTTGTGAACCTGCAGGGAGCAGGTACAGATGAAACCACTCTGACCAGAGTAATGGTCAGCCGTGGAGAGGTTGACATGCTGGACATCAGAGCTGAATTCAAGAAGCTCTATCAGCGTTCACTCTACAAGGAAATAAGTGTAAGTATTCTCCACTCATATAAACACTTTAGAACAGGTTCAGGCCATCTGCCATTGTTCTTTAATGTGCTAGAAGCCTATAGTACATCACTTCCTGATCCTCAGGTTTATTAGTTTAATCATGCCCTCAAGATATCGTAACATTCACAAATGTTTATTTGACAATCCATTCTACATATCTGACAGTGACCATATGTGTCAATATATTCCATGCAAATTAAACTCATTTTTGATGAGGAGTTTTGTATTTGATTTATGAAGAGTGACCTTGCTCATTTTTATTTCAGTCTGACGCGTCTGACATCTACGGTGATTGCTTGAAGATGATTTGTGGAGAAGACTAACCCAGAAATGCTACTAAAGATGTCCTGTTTGGTTATTTTGCAATATGTTAAATGAATACGTGTATATGTAATATTTTAACGCTTTTTCAGAAAATAGTTTATGTAGCTGGTTTACTGCAGGTAATGGCAGAGTAAAATTCATATTGATTCATGATTGCTGTTGAAAACATTTCCCCTGTTTCTTTGTCTAAATTACTCATAAGGCAAAATAAGTAAAATATATGCGATATAAATCAAATTAGTAAAAAAACTAATATACATGTTTTAGAACATTGCGATGTTGGAATTCTGGTAAATCATGAATATCAATTTAATATTAAATAATATTACTATGAATATTCCTGCATTTCAGTTTTTGTTCAAATTAAAAATTTATTTTTGCATTAATTTTGTCCTTCCGATATTATATGGATAAGTGCTTTTAAATGTTGTCTGGGCAAAATAATGTAGTTAAACGATTTATACCACTTAATCTTATTGGTTTCTTAATCATTGTCCCAAATGTCACTGTTCTTTCCATGTCTATTTCCGCTTCTATAATTTCATTGAATTTACCTGCCGCACTTTATCTCAGTATTGACGGCAGTTTGCCAGATGTTAATGTCATTAAGAAAAGAAAGTACTTCCTAATAAGGCCTTACTCTGTCCATATGGTTCCTGCTTGAACAATGTATTCTGAACTTTACCATTTTCATAACACATTTTAGACTAAATTGTAGGCAGATTTTCCTGCAGATCGTATAGACTTAAACCTACTTTACTTTTGGTTAAAAAAAAAAAAAAAAGCAAAGAAAAGAGAACAAAGGGGAAAAATTGGACCTTGGTTAATTTAATAAATGTGACAATAGATTCTACTTTTAATTAGACATATGATAATTATGCAAAATCACAGCTCCCAAAAGTGTTATGCAACAGCCAAAATCAAAACTTCACACATTATGATAAAGATAACCAAGATATCTGAGCGTTCTTGCAGTGTGCACAGTGTTGAGTCATCTGCTCAGCTGCTGCTGATGAAACTTTGCACAGTCAGGGGAGTTGATTTGTATTGAGGTGGAAAAGAGCCCGAGGGAACAGAAGATCCTCATTAATCCCATGTAATAATCCCAGACTCCAGTTCGTCCTCTGTCTCTCCATCGACCTACATCTGTAGCAATTATCAGATAGCTGTCACATTTGTACAAGCATTATATACATTTGGTTTTACAGCCCTTGATGTTTTTTCTGGATATAACAATTTAAACAGGTCATGATTTTCTTGCTCATGTTATACAATTAACTGAGTGTAAGTTAGTCATTTTATATGTTGAATTGCATATATTAATACACAGTTACATAGCCAATACCTATTCTTCTTTTCTGGGATGAGAAGGCACATGCTCATGTTGCAGTGTTTGACCATTAGAGGGCAGGACATTTTCATGAACTGAATAACTGACGTACCTGAGGACCCTCAGAGGGTCTTGTGTTGTCCACCCAGACTGGTTAACATCATGTGACTGTCTCAATCTGATGTCATCTCTGTCATCAAGTGCTGAATCAGTGTCCTGATTGCACATAAATTAAATGTAATAATGAGTGTCACGTTTGAAATGTTTTGGGAGATATATGTAGGGTATTGTATATAAAAAAAGGAAATCCTAACTTATAACAGTTTTTTTCCCAAACTTATTGAAAAAAATATGTTGAAGACGATGACAATATCAAGTAGATGGCAAATATTTTTTTATTATAATACGTAATTCACTGTTTTGTTCTTAACAGGGAATATAATATAAACTGTAGGCAATTTACTATGCAAAAAATCTTGAATAGGTTTAAAATAGGGCCCGAAGCTTGATTAAATGTTGAGGTCGCTGGTCTGTGTGACTGTTATTTTATTTTTTTATTATTGTTATTAAATAACCATCCAAATCAAACAGACATGTATTAAATAAATATGAATGGTAACAAGGTTGAAAATTTAGACTAAATAACGTAAGTAGAGACTAGCAAATGACGGCTTGTAGAAAATGTTTGTTGTATGGTTGAACTTAATAAATAAAGTCAACACACAATTTGTTTAATAACTGAGAAAATCATTAAACCCTATCAAAGGGTCCACATAATGAATCCTTTGAACAGCACATGCATGCATGCATGCATAAATAGAATGTTACATTATTGTAATAAATATTGCCAATTAAAATTAGTTTATTAGGCCTACTCTATTTAATTCCCATTTTACTTTTCAAGTTAAGTTAATTTTATGTTCAATAGTTTATCCAATAATTCTCACAACAAAAACATTGGATTTGTGCCTCCGGTGCTTAAAAAAACCATGGGACACAAAAGTGTACCGTATTCGCAGAATGTGCCAGTTGCACTTAAGCGCCTCACACAATTCATTCACAGCTTTCAACGGACTAACACATTGGTTAAGATCTTAATCAAGCAAACTGCTAAACAAAACGCAGAGAGACAGTCATCCGTTTCATCCCATCAGAGAAGAGTATCTACAGGACGCATCTCGCTCACACCAATCATGACAATAGGAAGGAATAGGACAAAACAAAGTTAGGTTGTCAGACAGGCGGATTGGGCAATAACAAAACCTCCCACCAATTCTACGGCGAGTCACGGGAGTTCGAACTTTATCAGTGTGACAGGGGACTTCCAGAGCACGAGGAAGCACTCTGCCGTTTAAAAAACATTATAACCGACGCTGCTCGCGCAACATCCGAAACGTACGGCCGCTCGGAGGATTTCTGGCTTATTTTTGTACTGATACATTTGACTGTGATACACGGTGACCCGTTCAAGCAGATAGAGGAAGCCAGTCAGCTAGCGAGCTGGCTAACTAAACTATCCAAAGGGGAAGTGGCAGTAGTCATCGTTTAAGAGTTTCGGTAGCGTAGCTTCCGCCTAACACACCCACTTTCTGCCTGTTTGTTGTTCACATTGGTTTCAGATAGCCTGGACTTCAGCCAACTTGGACTTTCCGCCGAACACAAAAGAATACTTTGGCTGAACAGAGCGTTTTGCCGTTGTTGTTAGCCAGCTAGCGAGGCGAATGGTCTCTCCGCCGCAACTGGAGTCGGCCTGAAAACACAGCAGCGTGGGCTGTATCACTCGTGCTGTTGTCACTCATTAACGACAGAACGCTGCCCTGACAGTTTACTTCTATGCAGTTGCTTCATCGGGCTTTGGAGGAAATTAGGAAGCGTTCAGCTAACGTTACGCCTTTCTGCGTCCCTCGAGCACTGAAGTGCTTGGCGCATCTCGGGAGAGCAGTTCTCTCAGCATGCTGGACAAAAGAGCGGAGATGAGCAGATTGGATTTTTAAGCGTCTTTAGCGTGTTTGGAACTGTCCGTTTGGGGAAGGCGGGAACACAAGAGGCAAGCATGAAGAAGTTTTCGCGTATGCCGAAGTCAGAGAGCGGAAGTCTCGGGGGTGGTTCTGGATCTGGTACTGGGAGCAGCAACTACATCGGAAAGGTGTTTGCTGTCGGTCGATACCAAGTGACGGTGGAAGAGCTGATCGCTGAAGGTAAGTTAATGGATCCATTTGTTTGAGCCACACATGTAACGAGGTGGCAAAACTTACTGGTGAAGTTATAAGAGCCCCCCAAACCCCTCAGACATGTTACATAGAGCCATAAGCAGTTCAGGAAAGATGCATCAAGGTAAACATGCGGTTACTAAAGGTTGCACCTCGCCATATCCGTGCTTTATGTTCTAACATGTTGTTCCTTGCCATAAAAAGAGGAACTAGCTTGGCGCTTGCTTGTCCTTCCCATAAATTCAAAGACAGATGATGCTTCCATATAATCTGATGTCATTTTTTGCCTTTGTCACGGTTAATGATCACATGGTTTTGGATCAGGAGGTGTGGACTGAACCTAATCTTTTGACTTCATGTTTGTCACTGCAAGAAAATCTGGTCGGTGTCTTTCATCTTGTCCTTGTTGAACTTTAAACACAAGAGTTTTAGAGAAAGCTCAGGCCCTTTCAAACATCCAGTTGTTTTACTGCACTAAAATTACTACAATTAAGTTTGCACAAAAATATATTGAGATAATAAACCAAAGTTGATCACATCTTCCTTCTACAGGCCACAGTATTTTTTTTAGTTACAAGTTAAGACGCTTGATGTCTTGTTGATAATCTCTCCTGCACGGTTATAAATAGTGAAAATCTTTTTCAGTTGTTGCGCATTTCATTTAATAGTATTTGTAACTGATCGTTTCAGTATATTTTAGTGTTTACTGTGTGTTAGTCTATTGTTTTGCTCAGCGTCATCTAAAATACTTGATCATTCTCACAGTTCTGTCATGTAATGTGACTGTAATACAAGTACTTGGGTGTTTGTTTCTCATGCAAATGTTGTCAGTTCTGTGAGTTTGACTGAACAGCAACTTGGCAGCTCCAAACTTGCTGACTGGACACAATTATATAATTTACCGTAGGTGCTAAAGTTCACCCTCACAAACAACTGTTGAGTTTGAAAAGTGTTTTTAATTTTACTTCCCACTGGGTTGTTTTATTTAATTTTGACATTGTCTCATCATGTGGTTACAATGAACTTCACTTCTCTTTCTTCTGTGGAATATTTCTCAAAATATCATAGTTCACATAAGAAAGTAAGTCATACATGTTTGAAAACTATATAAAGGTGACTAAACGATTACAGATTTTTCCTTTTTTTTTGTCATGCATGGGCATATTTTCAGTACAATAAACACCCATTTTTAGCTGTAGTCAACAAACCTAACAAAAGACAGACAGTTATGAAAATGTTCTGTTTTGAATGTATACTGTTAATTTGACTGTCTGAAAGGGATAGATTAAATCTATTTGACATTCCTCTGTGGAAAACGACATGAGATGTTGGTCAGAACAAATGAAGAGTATATTTCCAAAAACCGATAACTTAGGGCTGGACAATAATTCAATATCAATATGTATCGCTAAAATTGATCAAAAGTGATGATAAAGGCATTTATAATGTTACAAAAGATTTCTATTTCAGATGAATAGTGTTCATATCGATATCGGAATTATATCGTATCGACCGAAATTAATAAATATATCGTGATATCAATTTTGGCCATATCGTCCAGCCCTACGATAACTCCATTTTTATTTTATTTTCAGAAATCACGGTTTTTTTTTTTTTATTGCGCATTCCAAGTAATATCAATCAAACTACAATTGGGTTGTTTTGATTAAGTAATAATAACTTAAACAAATACAGGTATTTTACAAAATTAAAGTTCATTGAAAGAATGTAGACGCCTGACAAACGTTGTTGTTGTTGTGATCGTAAACTGTATGGATGTGATTACACGCAATACACGGAGCTTTTCCCTCACCATTGTAACGTGCTGCTTTTGCAAGGTTCCCTGAAAACGTTTCAGCTTTTATTTTCCTTTTTCACCCTGAAGTAGATATCACAGGTTCATCAAGTTCGTCGAAGTTATCCATCCTCGATCACTTTTAGTCAGCTTTGACGAAACTCCTCTCATCTAGCACGTCTTTTCAAAGTGAAAGTAGCCTTGTCACCTGACCTGAATACAGCACTGATTCGCTAAAATGTACTTATCGGCTTCTGTTCAAAAACAACAAGGGCGCTTGTCGGCTCTGCAGTAAAACGTGAACTCGTGATGCCTTGAAGTAGGGATGTAACGATTAACCGCGAGCCGGTTGAAAATCGATTTAAATATGTGACGATTCAAATCGGTTGAG
>NW_015551200.1:415787-418408 GCF_001515605.1 Sinocyclocheilus anshuiensis | reverse complement strand
CCTCTCATTTTAAATGGAAAGAGCACAGACAAAGCCTTAGTTTGTTTATATGAAGAGATTTATTTTATTTGTGTTAACGTACTTATTTGATTTGGGGCTTGTCTTTGTTAAAAAAATCGTGAATCGAATCGAATCGTGAGTTGAGTGAATCATTACATCCCTACTTGAAAGTGGACAAAACGGCTTTTTTTTGACAAAATGTGTTTAGGGTTCAGATCGCGCTATATGTGGAGAATAATGCACGGCAATCAGCTAATTTTTTTTTAAAGTGGCAGTTTATCGGTTTTTGCAAATGAACTCTTCAAATGTTATTGTATGGAAAAAGACTGTGATTCTGCATAATTGACCTATCGGTAAGCCCCACCACCATTAGTTACTGTTGCTCCCTTGGACAAACAAACGGAGCTGTTCACTCTCTTACAATGACAGCTGTCAGTGTGAAAACCTTGTCCCACGATGTTTTTGAACAATTTTGGACACAGAAGGGCCACCATTCAAGTGTGAATTAAATATTCCATGGAGGGATATATTAATATTTGAAAATAAATACGGTGGGTAACTCGAAGCGAGGGTTTACAGATCACATTGCAAGCGGGAGAAGTCTCATGTTATGGTCATCACGATCACGGATGACAACATCCCGCATCAACACTGTTCATGTATCGCAGGGTACGATTAAATTAATGTACATTTAACCAGATTGATATGGAGAGGCACTGAAATGTAGACCTTCGTTTATGTGTTTTTGACCTACACTGTACATGATGTGAGAACAGTCCTCTATTTAGGTTTGTACGATAGCATGGATGCACTAACTTTAATGTTAGTTTTAGCCAGAGATAAGTTACCTTGCTGAAGCACAAGATGACATTAACATTCTGCTTGAGAAGATGAAAATTGTAACTTAACGGGAGTATGACAACAAGAAAATGAACGTTTTTTTCTTCATTGGGATTGGGGTTGAATGCTTAGGGACATTTTGTAATAAATACAATTTGTAATAATTTAATGTAATAAAATAAATTATATTGCCTATCCTCTCAGGATACCTGGAATCAGTGTTACAAGTACCCCAGGCACATCGGTTTCCATTTTTGTAGCATAAACACCATCAAACTGATGTGAGCTTCGGATCTTCCAATGTTTCTCTATGGCGCTGAAAACTAAAGATGTCCGAGTTCCGCTCCCCGTGCAACTGATACTCTACTGCCATTGGCTCATCTGCGTTCGAGGGGAGGGGCTTACCGATAGGTCAATTCCACAAAAGGAAGTAGCCTAAATAATGACAAGATTTAAATTTTTGTTGAAAAATCATATCCACATTATCTGCATGCTGTTGGAGTAATGGAGGTGGTTTGTGGCCCTTTTGTTGTTGTGTTTGACCAACTGTTAAAAGGGTGTTGAAACAATGCAGTAGGGTTGTGACGGTGAGGAAATTTTCCCACCGGCTAATTGACGTGTGACAACACCGGTAATACCGGTATCACCGTTGGGGGGTGGGGGGGTGTTAATTCGTTTAAGTTTCCCTCTTTTCTTCGCTTTCAAATGGCTTGTAAAAGTGGCGTGCGCATTTTACTGTCACTTTCAAATTAGCGCCAATTAGGCGTTGATTCAATTCAAGCAACAACAACGTCAAACTCAGAACTTTTATTAACAAAACGAATAAAAATACACCATATATTCCTAATAAAATAACAAATTACTTAGGCTACACAAAGTTTAAATAGGTATATAAAATCAGCAAACACTGTTAAACCAAATAAATAAGAAACATAGAACGTTTATTAGCAAAACGAATAAGAAAGCTTGGAGGCACGGCATATACACCTTGATGTAAAATAAAATAAATAAAATACACAGTTTAAATAAAGTAATCTGCAAACACTGTGGAACCAAATAAATAAGAAACGAATGTTTAAAAAAACTTCCAGTCAATAGACTTTTCAAAATCTAAAATATTGCCAAACAGGCAATGCCTTTGCATTTCCTTTCTAAACAATCTTCTGCCATCGTCTTGTCTTTCTCACCTCACTCTTGTCAGTCAGCTCGACTCACTCTCCTCACGTAATAAATAAAATCTGACTCCTGCTCCGTGGAGCACTGTCGTTCGCACACGGTTCGGCACGGAGCATTGAGCGTTTAGTTTTTAAAAGTGTCTGTCCTCTAACTGAACAAGGCTAAATGATTTTTGTTACTATAAAAAAATCAAAAAGACAAAAAAATCAAATGGCGGTGCCACGGTAGGCAAATGACGTAACCGGTGTTGCGGCTTAACACCGGTATAACCTAAAACACCGTCTATCGCGGCAAGCCTAACAGCCATGTGTCTTGCCTGTTTTCTGCTCGCTTTCTCTACCTGTCTGATGTTTTCCAGCACCCGAAATTGTCCAGTTTTTATTATTTTCCCGCTCTTATTCTGCATCTGTCTTGCACTCCACAAATCTTCTTGAGGAGATTACTGGAGGATTTTCCATAAGAAGTTGCTTGGTTGGTTAATGGAATATTCTGGGTTCAGTTCAAGTGAAGCTAAGTTGACAGCATTTGTGGCATAATGCTGATTACAGCATTTGTGGCATAATGCTGATTGCAGCAAACAGATATTTCCATCTCCTCCCCCTTTT
>NW_015551200.1:410395-413550 GCF_001515605.1 Sinocyclocheilus anshuiensis | reverse complement strand
CAAGTGCTATATTAGTATATTATTATAGTGTTAAATTTCAATTTCACAAAGAAATGTGCAGCATTTTGTCCAAGCAATAATAAAAGGACACATTTAATTTATAATTTGTCTTAAATCTAATTTTGTTAAAAAAATCGTGAATCGAATCGAATCGTGAGTTGAGTGAATCATTACATCCCTACTTGAAAGTGGACAAAACGGCTTTTTTTTGACAAAATGTGTTTAGGGTTCAGATCGCGCTATATGTGGAGAATAATGCACGGCAATCAGCTAATTTTTTTTTAAAGTGGCAGTTTATCGGTTTTTGCAAATGAACTCTTCAAATGTTATTGTATGGAAAAAGACTGTGATTCTGCATAATTGACCTATCGGTAAGCCCCACCACCATTAGTTACTGTTGCTCCCTTGGACAAACAAACGGAGCTGTTCACTCTCTTACAATGACAGCTGTCAGTGTGAAAACCTTGTCCCACGATGTTTTTGAACAATTTTGGACACAGAAGGGCCACCATTCAAGTGTGAATTAAATATTCCATGGAGGGATATATTAATATTTGAAAATAAATACGGTGGGTAACTCGAAGCGAGGGTTTACAGATCACATTGCAAGCGGGAGAAGTCTCATGTTATGGTCATCACGATCACGGATGACAACATCCCGCATCAACACTGTTCATGTATCGCAGGGTACGATTAAATTAATGTACATTTAACCAGATTGATATGGAGAGGCACTGAAATGTAGACCTTCGTTTATGTGTTTTTGACCTACACTGTACATGATGTGAGAACAGTCCTCTATTTAGGTTTGTACGATAGCATGGATGCACTAACTTTAATGTTAGTTTTAGCCAGAGATAAGTTACCTTGCTGAAGCACAAGATGACATTAACATTCTGCTTGAGAAGATGAAAATTGTAACTTAACGGGAGTATGACAACAAGAAAATGAACGTTTTTTTCTTCATTGGGATTGGGGTTGAATGCTTAGGGACATTTTGTAATAAATACAATTTGTAATAATTTAATGTAATAAAATAAATTATATTGCCTATCCTCTCAGGATACCTGGAATCAGTGTTACAAGTACCCCAGGCACATCGGTTTCCATTTTTGTAGCATAAACACCATCAAACTGATGTGAGCTTCGGATCTTCCAATGTTTCTCTATGGCGCTGAAAACTAAAGATGTCCGAGTTCCGCTCCCCGTGCAACTGATACTCTACTGCCATTGGCTCATCTGCGTTCGAGGGGAGGGGCTTACCGATAGGTCAATTCCACAAAAGGAAGTAGCCTAAATAATGACAAGATTTAAATTTTTGTTGAAAAATCATATCCACATTATCTGCATGCTGTTGGAGTAATGGAGGTGGTTTGTGGCCCTTTTGTTGTTGTGTTTGACCAACTGTTAAAAGGGTGTTGAAACAATGCAGTAGGGTTGTGACGGTGAGGAAATTTTCCCACCGGCTAATTGACGTGTGACAACACCGGTAATACCGGTATCACCGTTGGGGGGTGGGGGGGTGTTAATTCGTTTAAGTTTCCCTCTTTTCTTCGCTTTCAAATGGCTTGTAAAAGTGGCGTGCGCATTTTACTGTCACTTTCAAATTAGCGCCAATGAGGCGTTGATTCAATTCAAGCAACAACAACGTCAAACTCAGAACTTTTATTAACAAAACGAATAAAAATACACCATATATTCCTAATAAAATAACAAATTACTTAGGCTACACAAAGTTTAAATAGGTATATAAAATCAGCAAACACTGTTAAACCAAATAAATAAGAAACATAGAACGTTTATTAGCAAAACGAATAAGAAAGCTTGGAGGCACGGCATATACACCTTGATGTAAAATAAAATAAATAAAATACACAGTTTAAATAAAGTAATCTGCAAACACTGTGGAACCAAATAAATAAGAAACGAATGTTTAAAAAAACTTCCAGTCAATAGACTTTTCAAAATCTAAAATATTGCCAAACAGGCAATGCCTTTGCATTTCCTTTCTAAACAATCTTCTGCCATCGTCTTGTCTTTCTCACCTCACTCTTGTCAGTCAGCTCGACTCACTCTCCTCACGTGATAAATAAAATGTATTTATTTATAAACTGACTCCTGCTCCGTGGTGCACTGTCGTTCGCGCACGGTTCGGCATGCTGCATTGAGCATTTAGTTTTTGAAAGTGTCCCGGTGTTGCGGCTTAACACCGGTATAACCGAAAACACCATCTATCGCAGCAAGCCTACAATGTAGCACACCATCCTGTGATGGAAGTTGCTTCTTTTGTGTTTGCTCGTTGAGCCTGACTGTTTGTCCTTCCTGCATGACCACCATGCTCTCTTATTATTATTCCAATAAATTATTTCAAGCAACTCATTAGAGACAGCTGGGGAGTTGGCAGAGGATGGGTTGGCATTTAGGTGAGGGACTACATTTCTGGATGGAAGGGCATAATTTGCACTTTGCAGTAGCTCTCCTTTTTTAAACAATAATAGGGCCCTATAAAAAGTTCTTAATTTTTCTGGTAATCAGAAGATCTTATTTTAAATGTGTGCTGAAATAAATCCCGGAAAAGATCGATTCGCGGCTTTTGAGAATCAATATCGAATCGACGTCATTTAAAAAAAAACGATTAATCGAAAAATCGATCTTTTTTGCCCAGCCCTAGTTGGGACAGAATAAAGGTCTTTTGTGTCTGGAAATTGCCAGAGTAATTTAGTGAGCGTTCATTGTTTTCATGCATGTTAAATGCAGAATGCATCAACTTAACTTTGTTTGGTCACTTAACAGCCAGCCACTTGCTCACCTTTCTGTCAACAAGCCCCAGAAGGACTGCTTTCTTTTATGTCAACAAACCTGGTCATGACTTGAATTGTTTTGCCTGGTTTCACTCCTTAAAGGGATAGTTCACGTGACGACACATTGATGTCCTAACACACGAAACGATCGGTTTGTATGAGAAACCGAACAATATTTATATAATTTTTTACCTCTAATTCACCACTATGTCCAACTGCTTTGAGCACGCGCACAACTTCCGGTGCGTGAGGCGTATACGCGCTCTGGCGTAGTTTACACAAGCGCCGGAAGTGATCTCTCGCGCGTATACGTCACTCATTGTTTACACAGTGCACAGTCATTGTAATTTAACC
>NW_015551200.1:361177-409980 GCF_001515605.1 Sinocyclocheilus anshuiensis | reverse complement strand
AGGGAAATGTGACAAGATGCCCCGTAGGTGGGACACATTGTAACAGCTGAGGGGCACGTTGTAACTTGACCATATGACAGCTTATAATCTTATCTGATCGAATGAAAAAATATACAAAAACTAAAATATTTTAATAAATATATATTTATTATTTTTTTTATAATAAGCATTAAAAATAATCTGATTTTGGAGTTTGACAATGAAGTGTTCTACTGAAGAAACAAAGTCACCTACATCTTGGATGCCCTGGGGGTAAGCAGATATACATCAAATTTTCATTTTTGGGTGAACTATCCCTTTAACTATGTGACTGGCAGAATCCGCTTTGGTCTTTGATCTCTTCTAAAACAATATCTGTTAGAGTTATTTGACACCAAACCGGTTCAGAGCGGTTCTTAATGTAAGGACATTCTACCTCACTTTCGATTGGAGCATTACTGGACTGACCTTGAAGGAGTCGTGTGTGTGTGTGTGGATGTGTTACCCCACTCACTGAGTATGTGCTGGGTGAATGACTGTTAAGAGCCACTCTGATTTCCTTATCTCGCTTACTTCTCTGCTATAGGGCCTGTATGTCCTACTGACAGTTGAGGGCGTTGGTGAAGGAGAGTTCAGTCATCTGTCAACCCAGACATTTTAGCTTTGGTCTCTTGACATATGTTGAAACAGGCCTCTGTTGTGTTTAGTTGTTGGAAACGGTCCTTTTAGTTTCTCAGCATTGTGTGCATGTGTGTTTTGTCACATGGGTTGGCATCTTTCATTGTCAATACAGTCCTGTAAAAAAAAAAAACAGTCATGAAATGCATTTTAAAAAATATTCTATAACATGTCATTTAATTTAGCATTTTTTTTTTACACCTGCTTAATTACTTATGACAATAATGCATGTTAAGGGGCGTGCTGAGGGGAAATCTTGATGTCATTATTCTCCCATATTTAAATCCTGGCATTTCAGAGGGGTAGAAAAGAATAATTCATTATTCTTTGAAACTTGAATGTATCTTATATAGAAGACATCACAGCTAAAAATTAAGATAAAATTCAATAAAAATTAATGCCTTTAAATGTCAATTAGTCTTAGAGCTTGAGTGGCTGTGCGAAGATAATTTGACTGATTCCGTAAACAGTCAGCCCCAAGAACTTGTATTTTTTGACATGTAGGATTATATTTATGCATTTTACTCAACATCCACCCTGTTATGACAGTGTTCTCGTTGTGTATTTGATTTGCTTGAATACGTTAAAGTTGACATGAAACTGAAGTAGCGACAGATAATTTATTCCGTATTGTGACATACATCTGAGTGAATCAGATTATTGAAAATGAAAAAAAAAAATGTAGGGCTACACGTTTCCATCCACTCTATCCATCGGTTGTTGATTGGATGGAGGCAGATGTGAATGTGACCTTATTGTCGATTATTAAAAAAGAAAAAAGGCAAGGTTAAGGCAGACTCAATTATTGGAACAATCCAGCATACGTAACCAGAGTTTGATTAAAAAAAAGAAAAGAAAAAAAGAATAAAAAAATGAAATGCATGCAATCATAATAAAATCATAATATATATTTAGGAAATAGATTTTTTTATTTCATACCACAGAGTTGGTGTTCCAGTTTTTGGCTGTCTACATCGTAACCAGATATGCCTAGTCTATTGTAAAAGTATTTTTGGTGACAAGTGATTTACACCTGGAAAATGCCCTCATTGCCCTGAATAAATTAGCCCTATGTCTCTTTCAGTAGATGAATGTTATATTATGGTGTTACCTCCCCTTTGTTGTATCTGTGTCATCTTCAGATGACATAACAATTAGCACAGTCCTCTAGTGGCAGTGTGCCAGTGAATGAAAACATTCATTCAAAGGAACCTGCCAAGATGAAGTTTTGAAAAAAAGGGGAACTCTATATGCAGGCAAGGCACACAGTGACCCCTTTCCCTATCAAATCACCTTTTGCTAAATTCTGCAAATCCAATAGAAATGATCAATGTATGAAGCTTCTTTGGGTCCTGGCTGCCTAGGCGCAAGCTGACGTTCTGCCAGTGGCATTTTTGAGAGATGACAAAGACATGCTTGTCAGGTTTTCCACACTGTTCTGTGAGGACTCATTTTCTGCCTTTAACATTTCAGCTGTACCACACACACATGCAGTTTTTACACTGCTTTGAGAAAATAGGTCACTCAAGCTTTGTGAGTCAGAGTGGGGTTGGCATCTGTGTGTTGGCTCAAAAGAGTTCCTTAAGCAATTCTCTGTCAAAACACTAGTATTCTAAGATTATCTAACTGTGATTTAGCTCTAATCCCTTTGTCTAAATCAGTATGTTGCTGGTTGCATGTGGTGAATGGTCTTTGGCAACTGTTTTGTGTTTTGTCTGGCATCTGACCAGATCCACTTGTCATCCTGAACAATACAGACTGTTTAGACGGCAGAGTGAGACTGCAAACTGGTGAGAGGATGGGGAGTTGTAGAAGACAAGTGTCCTACCAGAAAGTAAATAAACTGTTAATCGCATGCACCTCAAATTTTTATTAAACGCTAAACCGTTATTCTGTCTTTCAGGTATGTTCTATGGCAAAATTTCCACAAGATGGACAAGTGGTTTTAAAAATAGAGGTTGCATGCTTGTTTTGCATTGTGTACTTGTTGATGTCATGATTTTGAAGCTCTTCTCTGGAATGCGGGAGCAAATGATCACACATTCCTAAAGGAAGAAAGAGCAACAGAGTGCATGAGAGACTCCCTTGTATCTAAACAGTAAGGCGATATTGAGAGAAACACATGTCCCTGTGGACTTACCTGAACTGTTTTTCATGAGTCTCTAATTTGTTTGAAAATAAGCATCCAGTCCATTTTATTTTAATAATGACAAAATATGATTGTTGCATATAGCTGAGAAGTAGTTGATCAGTGTCGTAATTATGAAGTTTTCAAGTACTGATCTGTTGACCACTTTGGCCTCGTTTACACTGTTAGTTAAATGTGACCCAATTCCGATTTTTTTTTGCTCCTATGTGACACAGATCAGATGTGTTCTATGACCATGTAAGCAGGAAAAAAATGCAAGCATTTGGATATTTTGAAATCGGTTTCAGGCCTCTTTCATATGTGGAAATAAATCAGATATAAATCAGATATGTGCCAATGCGACTGTTATGTAAAGGCAGATTGGATTTTCTGAGGCATTGTGTTCTGTACGTCATTAAAACTGCGACAATTTGGTACTTCTCCGCGGTTTAATGATGTCATATTATTCTCAGGAGGAAGCACGTGTGGAGGCGCAGTGTTGCCAAGTCCATGGGGCTACTTTAACACTGTTGCCGTGGGTTGTTTTTCATGTCTGCGAGTTGATCCCCTGGAATGCGAATTGTATTGGGGAACCCTGCCAAAAATGTGTATTTTACCCCCTGGAATGCGTTTTTTACCGGGGGACCCCCCTTGAAACACGATTGGGCTATTTTGGGCTAGTTTTAATTAGAAATTGGGTGGGTCTTGTTGCGGAAACCTGGCAACCCTGAGAGGCGGTAAATGAAAGCAACACAGGAAACATGGAGGAGATATGGCAAGTGTAAACACATGAACCGCATATGGGTTTCAATTGACAGAATGTGTAAACGGACGGTTAAAAAAATCAGGTATAGGCAACAAATCAGAATTAGGCGTCAAGACCTGCAGTGTAAACGAGACCAATTGTTGATTAGGTCAGGCTTTCTTTAGCCAAAGAACATGTTGCCTCTGTTTTTAAGTGTTTTTTCAGTGTAAACTAGATGGAACAGTCTGTTCCAAATAACCGTTGCAAAACATCTTGCTGTCTTTTCACCATCGTTATTCAAAAGTACTGCGTTTTTAAGATACTGTGACATTTTTATTTATTTATTTATTTTTACTTGACTTGTGACTTGAGGCTGCATTCTGGACCATTTTGCTGTGGAGTATGTGCAGTTTTAGAGTGCAGATACATTTTAAAAGCCCCTTATAGGGTTAGTTCACCCAAAAATGAAAATTAGCTTGTGTTTTACTTAGGGCTGGGCGATATAGCTAAAAAATGTATCAACAATATAATGTTTCATATCGTTCGGTATTGATAATTATTGACATTTTTTATAACCTTTTTTAAAACAAAGAGCAATAGAAAAAAATGTTTACATTTAACCACTGTATTTTTAAATTAACTAAATTTATTGAGACAAACAACAAATATTTTTTTGTTTTAACAGTCAAAAACAAAATAAAAATTAAACAAATATCTAATTTCTAATGTTTTATATGCAGATTAAATAGGTTAAACTTTTGGCTTGTCTCCCGAGGGCGCAATGAGCAAAATAATGCAGCACATTTTAAATGTTCAACGCAAGGAAGTAATAGTCTATAAAAAACGTGCATTACGTCTAAATTAACTCATATAAATCAAATATAATTTCGTAAATTGCATAAACAATTATGAACAAAACAGCATCACGTATATGCATTGCTTAATACAAAGAGCCGAATCGCCCATCATACAGATTGCCATTAAAAACACATGAGACGCAGTGAAAAGGAATAAACCTCCACAAATTTGCGACGTGTTTTCTAAAAGTTTAAACTGTTTTAACTTTGCATAGCTTCTTTACTCACAATCTCCTCATCACAGGCAGGCACAGCCCTCATGTTCGTGTTTGTGTGTGCTGTCTGCGTCACTCGCATGTGCCTATATCGTGCACTATATCGAACATTCTTTATATCGTTATCGAAGAAGGTGTACCGTCGATAAATATCGATACCGGGCTCCAGGGGGTGAATAAAGGCCTCCTGTAGCAAATCCATGTGGTTTTGTAAGAAAAATATCCATATTTCAAACGTAATAAACACTTTTCTCTCACTTCCGCTATCTGCCATACACTGAAGCAGTTCCGGCGGATGACGTATGATGTCGGTGTTGCGTGATTAGTGACGAATGCGGAGAGAGAACAAAACAAAATGATGGTCATGAATTAGAAGTACAAACCGAAGATTTTCAAAGAAAAATGTCGGAGGATTTCGATATAAACCAAGAGGAGACTGGTTTTCCTTTGCTAAAGTAAGGAAACTTTGCTTCCTTTGTTCCTATAAACAAACTCGCGAGACTAGCATATCTCAGAAGCACGCACGCTGTGCATATGTGCTGCGTCATCTGCCGGAATGGCTTCCGCGTATGACAGATACTGGAAGTGAGAGAAAAGTGTTTATTACGTTTGAAATATGGATATTTTTCTTACAAAAACACATGGATTCGTTACAGGAGGCCTTTATTCACCCCCCGGAGCCGTGTGAAGTACGTTTTATTATGGATGCATGCGCTTTATTTGACGACTTGTGGACTGTTCAACTGCAACACCCGCTGACTGCAATGATAGAGCTTGGAATAGCCAGGACAATTTTTAATATAACTCCGACTGGATTCGTCTGAAAGAAGAAAGTCATATACACCTAGGATGCGTCGAGGGTGAGTAAAACATAGCCTAATTTTCATTTTTGGGTGAACTAACCCTTTAATTCTTGGCCTAAGGATATGTGGCCTTGCATGATTTCCCCAAAATGCTTCTCTTTATACAATATTTTTTTGAATGATTTAATTAAAAGATTTAAAAGATTTTTTATTTAAAATAGGGGCTGGTATTTTACTTATGGATAACAAAGAGAATTATTAATTTCCTACCTGCTAATGTTAAAAGGAAATAGTTGTGCTAGCACAGAGCTCAGGTTAGAGGCCAAGGATAAGATCAGGTCTACATATTTGAGTGAACTATTTAATGACTTGTAAAATCCAACGTTTTTTTTGTTTGTTTTTTACCCCGTTCATCAGCAAATATTTGCCAAGGAACATAATTTTCCAAACAAAAACAAAAAAAACACCCTATTATACTTTCAACCAGATTTGTATATGTTCATGTTAATGAATGCAATTTGTCAAAGGAGGTCTATATTACTTATTGTATGTTCTTGCTTTCACTGACAGTGAAGAAGTATTCTTTTGTAATTTGCTTTTCTGATTTAGTTTTCTCTACACTGAAAGCAAAAATATATTTAGTAGTAGAAGGTCAGCTGAATTAATAGTCTCATAAAATTGCTCAGAGAAATATTGGTTTACTGGTAATAGATACATTTAGCTGAATGACATTTCTCTAGGGGGCACATTTTTGCTAAAAAATATGCAGCACTTCTAAGTGAACATTTTGTTGTAATCATCAAGTCTGTGAGAAAGAAAATGAAGACCATCTGTAAAGTTCCAAAAAAGAATGAGAAGTCAACTTCATGTTGCCATCAAGGAGAGGTTGTTGCAAAGTGCAGAATCTCTAAGCTTCTTACCAAAAGTAGACATGTCTCTATTTTTAGAAGGTCAGCCTGTACCAGAGATAAATTTGTGAGCATCATTGTGTTGTAACTTGGAGGACTCAAGGGAAACTGATGTGTTCTTTAACAGATATTTGTGAGCTACATGTGGGTCATTGGTGTTTATGGAAGATTCCTCTGTTAAAATAAGATATGACTTCCAGACTTGGGAGATGTCAAGCAGATGTGAAAAGAGAAAAAAAGACAACAGGAGAACTGCTGTATTCCAGTGGCATAAATTAATGTTATAAATACATACTATTCAATTTTACTGAGCAGTTATAATCTACTTTGTTTCAGTGGTTGTTTGATTGTTGATGGCTCATCAAAAAATCACCCTTTTATGCCATTCTAGAGAAGTGTATAAATATCAGATCAGATGTATATAAAATTGTCAAACAACTGGAAATATTGATGTTTTAAGCTATATCGCCCAGTTCTAATGTGGAGTCATCAGTATTGTCAGAGCTGTAGTATGGAATGACCCAGAACAAGCAGGCAAATGTCCTCTGTTTGCCCTCTTATGCACAGCAGAATCAACATTTGTGATCATCAGCACATTAGGCTGCTGGTGGGGGGGATTCCATTTCTGGCTCTATTACTGGAAAGGAGAAGGTCTAAACTTGGGCTAGATCTGCAGGAACATCCCTGTGGACAATTCATTTGCTAGGGTACTTATTGTTCCTCCGGATTTTTGTATCCTCTAAATTCTTCTGATGGGATGGCATGTAGAAAAGTAATAAATAGTAAATGCAAGTGATTTTTTTAAACTCCAGTCCATGCCATTAATTCTGTGAATTAGGCAATTTCTTTGTTATATAGTTTGTCTTGCTTTAAAATGTTTCATGATGTTCTATAAAATTACTATTACAAATTACAATATAATCAACACTTTAAAAGATAGTCTTAAAGTTGACACACACACACACACATACACACATCACTGAGCCATGGGAAGTTTAGCTTTTTATTTGCATCCTGTTGGGTTTCATCCTGTTTTACATCCTGTTCGTTTCTTAATTTCCATTCTGTTAAGTTTCATCCTGTTTGCTTTTTTTCAACCATATAATTAAAGTGCCTGAGCTTCTCCAGAGCATATTTCTCAAAGTCTGGTTTACCTTTGTTTAGAAATGCTTAAATATGTGTTGGAATTTGAGTTAAAGGAGCTGAATAATACAAATGCCCCAAGTGATTTCACCTGGTATTTCCACCAGACATTGTTACTTAAAGGGATATCTCAGCCAAAATAAAAATTCTCTCATTATTTCCTCACCCTTATGATGCTCCAAACCGACTTGGATTTTCAGAATTTGAATTTTTTTGAGGAAAAAACTTAAGAACGTTTGCACAAAGACTTAACAAATCAAGCCCAGACTCTCGCAGATGAGCTTCACTACTACAAAGATGCTGTATACATGCAGCATCAGCCATTTTTTACTCTGAATTAGATTGTATAATTTCGATTTTCGAAGCAAAAACAGAATGGTCTGACTTTAGCTTTGTGAAACCATACTACATAAAACATCTGCACAAAAAAATACAGTGAATGGGCTGAATGAGAACGCAGATTCAGGTGGCGCTTATGGAACAACAGCCATGCAGCTTTTCCTTGGTTACCACTGTAAACAAAGCAGCAATGTTATTTCAAACACTGCTTTAATATGCATCATGCAGAGGCGAGATTAAAAGAAAATACTGTCTAAACTTTTCTGAAGACAGTCAGTTCCCCTCAGATATACATCCATATAAACCCTGACCCCAATTGTATCGCTATTCATTTAACATCTCAGCTGACTTGTTGAATCGTCACATTTTTATGGATTTTCAACCGGCTCGGGGTGCATCGTTACATCCCTATGTCCCACTAAAAGAGAGCAAGCTAAACCAGTGGCCTGATTTAAACCACTGGCCTGCTCCATATGTGCACCATCAGCAGTAGGGCTGTGCGATTTGGGGGAAAATATCAAATTGCTTTTTTTTTTTTTTGACAGATATTGCGATTGCGATTTTAAATTTGCTGCCTAACTATCAATCTGACCCAGTAGACGCCATAATCCCACTCTGTCTCTCCTCCCGTCCCACGTTCCAGTTTTTTTCTTTTCTTTTTTTTTAATGGTGGGTGTTTACGCAGTTGGCTAGAGCAGTGCTGATTGGGGAGAACGGAGGTGCGCTCACTCTTGCCCAGGGCAAGTAAGATTGCAACTCAAGGCTGGCAGTCATGCATATGCTCTGGAACAGAGTAATATCGCGTCCACATCGCAGGCTTTGCGATTAGGAAATCGCAACGTCTCAAATCGCGATTTCGATTCGATTTCGATTAATCGCACAGCCCTAATCAGCAGGCATCAACACCACTCACACTGCCACCTGCCTCCCCATGAGCCTTCGTGTGAGGAAACGGAGGCTGCATTTGGACAGGTGACGGCTGTTTTGTGTGTATTTTTTTCTGATATCCCTCAGATGAATGAAATGTGTAATCGGCCTCTTGCTACTGTTCTAGATCACAGGAAGAAATAACTAACAGTTATGTCAGAATAGCACCTGACCTATATCAATAATAATCCAGTGTAATTTAGGACAGTCATCAGTGTTACGAGTATGGTTTTATGGCATGACTACATTTCCTGTTTATTATTAAAAACAGCCTGCTTACACAACATGTCTTGTCATGTTATTCAAGACACTTTCTGTTAGTGTCAGTGTATTTTATTGTCCTGCTTACACATAAGATTGCTGTGTCGGTCTGTTAACCCAAAAAGGACAATTCTGCGATCATTTACTCACCCTCATGTCATTCCAAACCTGAACGACTTTCTTCTGCAGAACACTAAAGAAGATATAATTTCGGATAATGCAATGAAAATCAATGAAGTCCAAAACCATACTGTCCAGACCCCACTGACCTGCATTGTATACACCAAAAACATTTTTCAAAACATCTTTTGTGTTTCAAAGTAAAAGTCAGTCATACAGGTTTTTAATGAAATGAGGTGAGCAAATGATCACAGAATTGTCATTTCTGGGTGAAGACAATGTTTGTGTGCATATCTGCACATCTGGAGCCACTTGGGTTTAGTGAAGTGAAGCATGTTAGTGAGACTGAACTGTTCTTTATCTGTATTAGTCATCAGCAGCCTGCATCTACTTCCCTTGCTCAATGACAGGGTGAACCCTGACACACTTTCTGAGCTGTGTCTGAGATCCCTATGCTGTGCGCTTTGTTCATTCTTTGTGCTTGAATATGGTTAGTGGTAATGTTTTGGGGTGTCACACTATATAGGCAGCTCATTGTTAATAGGCAGTCACTAGTTTGAGCTCTTCCTTCAAATTTATGTAGCCTGAAATGATCTCATATCTTTTTTAAATGGAAAATTGAGAGATTTTGCTCAAAGCTTTGTAGTAGAAGTACAAGTGAGCACACAATACTGTTTTTACTGTATTTTTGATCAAATCAATGCAGATGAGCATAAAAGACTTCTTAAAATTTTTGTACTGATTCCAAACTTTTGAATGGTAGTGTATATCCTTGTGAAACAGATTATCGAACAAGATAAAAATGTAGGGTGGGGACTTGGTTTTATCCATTGTTGTTGATTGGATGGAGGCAGATATTAATGTAAGCTCGTAGTCGAGTGGACTAAACAATTTGAGAAATCTGGCATACATCACGAGAGACGTCTGCCATTTCGAAATATTGAGTTAACGTCTTGATTAAAAATGATGAGGCCAAAAAAACATATGCGGGCTCTACAGTGCGACCATTTCAGTCGCATTTGCGACTGAAACTACTCCGTAGTTTCACATTGTAATAGTACTACTATTCAATAAACAAGAAGTTAATATTAAGTGACTTGCATTGTCTGACTATAACACTATTGTCTGATTTTGTTCTATTTCGTAGTCGAAAATAGTTTAAAACAAAGACACAGCGCCTCTCCATTCAAACACAGCGGTGTTTCGTTTATGAATGAACGGGGTTTTTTAAAGTAATCTAGTGAGTGCCGCGGACAGACGCCGAACGGCGCCGCCGGTGTGCCTACACTCATAGAAAATAATGTATTCGAATTTTAAAGACGTGGCGCGACTCTGCGCTTCTCGTCTGGTGTGCGACCGCCTGAAACGCCGTTTGTTTTCACCCCTGTGCCCAAACGTCTTTGTTTGGGCTTCCGAAAGCGGATGATGTCAGGAAACAGTGGTTTCAATTTATTTTTTAACTCTGTTCTTGAAAGACGGAGCAAGGGGCGTGGCAGTACTGAAACACCATCTAAGCTGTTCACCAATCACAACGCACTGGGACAGCTAACCAATCACAACACATTTTAGTTTTTCGGAAGGCGAACCTTCATCAAAGCCGGAACTAATCTAGCCGTTTGTGCCAGGCTGGGGAGAAAGGTATTTTAATAATGTAAATTATGTGAAAAATAATGAGTTTTTCGAACCACCAAGCATGAGAGCATGTTCTAGTACATCCCCAAAACAAAATCAAGACTTTGTAAAAGAGCATAATAGAACCCCTTTAATACTGATTTCATTTGATTGGTAACTTATATTTCTTATTCTACTTGTTCTTAATTTATAATTTTTAAAAAGTAAAAAAAATATATATTTTTAAAGAATTTGACAAAAGATGACATACTTTTAATAAAGTTAGAGGAGTCAAATATCACCTCGTTATGGGAAGGCTATTTTTTTTATAAAATTTTGGATTATTGATTAGAAGGTGCTCCTAAAATTTTGAACGTGCTCCTAAATTTAATTTTTCTCCACCTCTTCAAGGTCCCGATTAGTGGGTCTCCATACGAATACATCTTCAATTCAGGGCAGCTAAACAAGCATGAGTTTGTTAGGCAACAAGTGCAGCATTGTGGGTCCTCCTTTGTGTCAGGCTCTCTCGTTCTGTGGACCGCTCCGTGACTCAGCATGCTGTTAATGAGAAAAGGCTTGCCAGTCATACGTTGCCAGGATTCATTCACCCTGGAACTGATGGTAGAAGTGTTGCGGAGGCATGGCGGCCTTCTTCGCTGCATGTTGGTTCAGAGCTCCTCGCCACTGTGTAGGCAGTCAATACTCACATTCATTGAGTTTTGCTGAAGCACAGAGACTTAAGCCAGGTGGCTAGATATTAAAATGTTTTTTTTTTTTTTTTTACTTATTGCCATTATTTTAATGAGGAGCATTTTTTTACATTTTAAATTCACTCTGAGACTGCTGTTGTTGGCCCATCTGGAATCAGTTTATTAACCCTCATTGTTTTTCACAGTTTACTGCGTCTTTCCTTTATTGCCTTTTTAGTATCTCTGTAACCTTTACTTGAACTTAACTGTTTTTTCTCAAAGATAGTGTACGGCTTCAGAGGAGTTAGAATTATGGAATTATTACGAAAAAAAAAACCCCACTCATTTTTTTGTGATTCACAGAAGAAAGCCAGACATACGAGTCTGGAATAATATTGAGTAAATATGTCAGAATTTCATTTTCAGGTGAACCAACCTTATAAGGTTGTCTTTCTCCTAAGGCCAACTTTGTACACAGGCGACTGCCAACAGTGAGCCAATACCTAACTTGGCTTAAGACGGCCTCTTTTCTATCATATTTTCCTTCTGAAAATGCATTTCATGTATTGAGCAACTGAGCAATATCAGAGGACCCATGCTGCAAGGACATTTTGAGCTCGCTCTCTCTCTCTCTCTCTCTCTCTCTCATACCTGCGTTAAGCATGAACGAGAGTCACGGAAGTTCACACAGATGATCCCTGAACTCATCTCGGGTTGATACAAAGTTCATCCTCTTCTGTCCATTAAACTTCCAGTTTTAGATGAGAGAGAAAAAAAAATAAAGCAGAATGAAAGAACTCCATTACAAAAGGTGTCTTTACATGTTCTTCCAAAATGAGACGTGGGCAGTCGTAATGGGTTTTAAATTGTTCATTTCCGACTCTCATTCATGGTGCACAGTGCTACCCACAACTCTCTCTGTTTAAATGGCAATGCTTCTGCTGTGAGTGATATCAACCATTTTGCTTTTCATCACCATTTCTCCAAATCCTCAACCTTTAAAGACATTTCAGTAAACCCAAACATGAAACGTTCATATTTTGTTTTATAAATAAATAAAATTATATAAATGTATAAAAATGTAAGTAATGAAGCAATGTTGCAAGCGTTATAATAAATAATTATCAAAATATCGGCAGGAAGTGTCATTTATATTGTTTACTGTTTAATGTCAGAAGAACTCCCCTGAACTTCCTCTTTGAAATACTTTGTTGGGAAACTCAAATGTGTGTATTTATTTGTGTGTACAACGGTCTCTTGCAAAGTGGATGTATAGAGTTCTCAGTTTCAATTGCTTAATGTTTATCAATGGTCAAAAGTATGGAGATCACTGACCTAATAAACATCTGAACTAACTTTCTGTATTTGTGTGTTTGTGTATCCAGGAGGTTTCTCCATGGTGTTTCTGGCCCGCACACACAGTGGAGTAAGATGTGCCCTGAAAAGGATGTATGTGAACAATGTCCACGATCTGAACATATTCAAGCGGGAGATCACAATCATGGTGAGTCATGGTGAGGATGCGTTTTTTTTATGGAATGAGTACATCAATACATCACATTTACAAAATCTTTTTTTTTTATATGTCCCCCTAGAAAGAGTTGTCGGGCCACAAGAACATTGTGCGGTATCTGGACTCAACCACCAATGCAGTTGGAGACAGTGTATGGGAGGTTCTGATTCTGATGGAGTATTGCAAGGGTAATAGAGCTTTATACCAAACTATGTTCTACTCTAAACATTATCTCTGTGTGATTTAAAATTCCTGAAATACAAGCTCATACTTGCATCACAGTACGTTCCTCTGACTGTAAAAACATTTGTTGTTTGACTTTATAATCTTAAAGTGAAATACTTTGACAAAGGGAACAACTTGAACAGTGCAGCTGTAAATATGAACAAATAAATAAATATTTATACTTGTTTACTCTGATTTTCACGTGCTTTTTTAAAGGCAGATGTTTTAAAGAATTGTTAACAGAACTTACCATCCTGAATGTCCAGTATTTCTGATTAAGAGCCAGTACTTGGTTTGCAGTTTAACTAGTACACTGCATTGAGGCCTTGAATTTATCTGGTTTCTGCAGCCAACTGAATTGCAGCCAATCGATCCAACTGTTGCTATTGTTAAAAAAAACTAAAACTATTACATTTACATTTAATCGTTTAGCAGATGCTTTTATCCAAAACAAATTATAAACGAGGACAATAGAAGCAATCAAGCCAACAAAAGAGCAACAATATGTAAGTCCTGTGAAAAGTCCTGGTTAGTCAAATGCTGTACATGTAGCAAGGTTTTCGTTTTTGTTTTGGGTTAGAGGGTAAAGTTTTTTGTTTTTTTTAATAAAAAAAAGAAAACAAGTAGATAGAATAGAAATGAAATAACATACATTTTTTGTTATTTTTATTTGTTATTTTTGCTCATTCACAAGATTTTTTACCTCATTCAAAATATTAATAAATACTATACTAGTATTTAAATAATACTGAAATAACATTGAACAAATCTGGATTTAATGGATTATCTCAAGCCCCTGGTTTTCCTTTCCCCTCCAATCTCATGATATCCCTAATCTGGTCCCGCTTTGTTTGTTGACTGAATGAATGTGTTTTTGCCATCTAGCTGGTCAGGTGGTGAAGCAGATGAACCAACGGCTGCATGTAGGATTCACAGAAGCGGAGGTGCTCAACATATTCTGTGATGCCTGTGAAGCTGTTGCCAGACTCCACCAGTGTAAAACTCCAATCATTCACAGGGACCTTAAGGTACAGTACAGAAAATGCTTTAGTAAGACAACTACAGGATATTTGTAAGCAATGATAATATAAATGATTTGCCTACAGTTCATTCCCAACCATTTAACTTGTTCACTAAAGGTGTGAAGCTGTAGGCACAAGTACAGACATGTCTGGTGTTTTTTGTCTGTGATTTTCATAAATTTTGGAAATCACTCTTTTCTCTGACTGTATTTGCCTAGCTGTAAAGGTAAATTGAGGGCACTCCTTGACAGTTTAGGGAACCATGTGCTGACCGTTCCAGTTTAACACAGTAATACTAGACATGCTCTCCCAAACCAATTACTTTGCTCACAAACATTATTAATGGCAAGCATTAGCAAAACACAGGCAAAGACATGCATGCTATGCTGTGTCTGTGAAAAACAGCAGTGCTTGAAAGAATCAAGGCCGCCCTTTTGGCAGAAAAGTGTGGGAACAGGCCATTGGTGCCATTCAAATTAACACTTTTTCCCACCAGTCAAAACCAATCACAGTCTAAAATAATTGGGAAATTATTGAACACTGAAGTGGAAGAAATTTATGTTTACTCATTTGTCATAGAGGGATTTCCTCATGCAGGGCTGTTGTTTTTCATATAACATAAGGAGATGAGGACCCCTGGTTGTCAAGAGCCAAAAAAATGTTAATGTACTGTAATAGTCAATTCAAGTCTTCTAAAGACATACTATTTGTGTGGAAAATTTTGGTTGATATTTTTGTTAAAATATTATTTTGCAGTATAACCATGTTGTCATACAAAAATAATGTGCAGGATCTCATTATTGTCCCCTTCTCTCCAAGAAGCATTTATGTAGTCTAAACACTTAATCAAGATTGACAAATTGACTAGCTGGAACCAGTTTACTTCCTCTTTTTAAGTATTTAAAGCATCAACCCATTTAATCCTATGGGTTACATTTGTGACATTTAGCTTGAAGTTTCTAAAAGCAGTTGATGTATTTACACATTGTTAATTATAAAAATATCAACAATGCTGACTGTTTTTAATTTAGATATTTGGTTGGTGTAAGTATCAAATTTATGACTTTTAAAAATAACTGTGTATAATGTAATATAAAGTGTATAATATGTATATATAAAGTACTTAATTAAATTGCCTTCTTCCTCTCTTGCCTCTGTCACTTGACTGTTTGCATTTTAGTGGTTGGACGTATTAACAAAGATCACAAACAGGTGTGTGTGTGTGTGTGTGTGATGACAGGTAGAAAACATCCTCCTAAATGACCAGGGAAACTACGTCTTGTGTGACTTTGGAAGTGCCACACACAAAGTTCTTCTTCCACATAAAGATGGAATAACTGCAGTGGAGGATGAGATAAAGAAGTAAGAATTTCTACTGAACAGTGTGGAGCTGAAACACAACAGGAATTTACAAATATTACTTTTTGTGTGTGTGTTGTGAGTGTGTTGTATGTTTTACTTGCACTGATTGTATAGTTTGGGAAAACATCAAGCACTATTACTGCTTTACACTACCAGTCAAAAGTTTTTGAACAGTAAGATTTTTAATGTTTTATTTTTTAAAATTTTTGTAAGAATTCTCTTCTGCTCAACATAGAAAAAGTCTTAGATCTTTGAGTTCAGGTCATGAAAAATGGGGGCAAAAACAAAAGTGTTGCGTTTATAATTTTGTTCAGTGTACATTGCTCTCTGGACTACTTGATGCATTTAATATACATTTAAATGTTATTTATTCCTGTGATGGCAAAGTTTAATTTTCAGCAGCCATTACTCCAGTCTTCAGTGTCACATTATTCTTAAGAAATAATTCCTAATATGCTGATTTGGTGCTCAAGAAACATTTCTTATTATCAATGATGAAATAGTAAGTAATGCTTAATATTTATGTGAAAACATGATACATTTTTTCAGGATTCTTTACTAAATAGAACAGCAGAGCAGCATTTATTTGAAACAAAAAATCTTTTGTAAAATTGTAAATGTCTTTATTTTCACTTTTGATCAATTGACTGTGTTCTTGCTAAACAGTATTAAATTCTTGGGAAAAGAGAGAGATTGCTATGTATTGTAGTTTTAGAGAGTGTCACACTTATGCATATTGTAGTGGACAAAATAACAGAATATGAGTGTTGCCTGAGAGTAGCAGTGGATTTGCTCTGTTGCGAAACTCATTGGTGCATCACATTTTAGTTTTGTCCATGTAATCTTGAGGAATTTACAAAATGTTTTAAGCTTATCTAGATGACGTAATTTCTTGTTACTAGTTCTTGCAGCAGAAAGTTAAGGCTTTAAAACCTTCCATTATTTTCATTCTTCTCTGCTTAGGTACACGACTCTGTCATACCGTGCCCCAGAGATGATTAACTTGTACCAAGGGAAAGCCATCACCACAAAGGCTGATATCTGGGTAGGCACTGAACACAAACATACACACGCACACACATTCTCCCCAGTCTCTCTCTCCTCCTTCTCCACCCACTCATTCTCTTTTATTTCTATCTTTCACTCTCTCTCATGTCATTCTCCAGCACATTGCACAAGCTGGAGAGCTGGTTTGGTCAGACTGACACAGCAGACACAGATGCCAAACCGGTTTCCTCCATAAATGAGGTCTCTCAGGGGTGTGCTTTACAGCCATCCTTGAAATCCTGGCTTTGTTTCAAAGTTGATCCTTTTGTTGATGTTTTGCTTTGTATCATGAAAAATCGAGGCATGTATCAGGGTTGCGGTGGTGTAGAAATAAGTAGATTTAGTTTAAGTACTGTACCAAGACATGTTTACTAGAGCTGAGGAGCTGTTATGTGCATGTGGGCCTGATGGAAAGCAGTAAAGAAAAGAGCTTCCTGATTTCTGGCAGTGTTGTAAAAACAGAAATGAGGGCCTCATGAAGGCATACTTCCTCTTTATCATGCAGTGAAAGGTAGCTTAGCCACATTTCACAGCTCTTCCTTCCAAACAAATGCTGGACAGAACAGAAAAGAAACTGTCTACCCCCAGTTCCATGATAGTCCTTCAATGGAAACGTCTCATTGTGCTAAATTTCACCGGTGCAAATGGTTGCACTTCATGGTCATCGTGTCTTGCTCGGGTAGGAAGAGGAAACTGTATGACAATACTTCCTGCCCATTTGCTGCATCTGAAAATAGAAAGAATTCTCAGAATTCATCTCACACAATGTAGAGCAGCTGTCAGCCGTTATAAGTGTTGTCACGGTGCAGTGTTTTCTTATTAGAGCAATGAAACCTGATGTATTGAATGTTCTTGTGTGGAATTACAGTTTCTTGTTTTCTCTTTCCCAGGCACTTGGATGCTTGTTGTACAAGCTGTGTTTCTTCACACTTCCATTTGGGGAGAGTCAAGTTGCCATATGTGACGGAACCTTTGCTGTTCCGGACAGTTCAAAATTCTCCTCGAAGTTGCACTGTTTAATCAGTAAGCAGCTTTCAGATATTCCCAAGAGATTTCAAATTATTTTGTGGAAGATTGTGTAATTTGAGTGTTGTACACAAGGGCTGTGGTGGAGTTTTGATATTAAGTTAGACAATAGCTCCACCCTTTGGTTGTATAGAGGTACTGGACAATTGTATCCCAGCGCCTCTTAAAGAGATAGTTCACCCAAAAATGACAATTCTGTCATCATTTTCTGACCTTCATGTCATTCCAAACCCATATGACTATGAATTTCTTGTTACATAAAAGAAGTTATTTTAAGAGTGTCTGTTTGTTTTTGTTCATATAATGGAAGTCACTATTGACCAAAACTGTTGGTTACCAACATTCCCTTTCGTAATCTGCAGAAGAATGTAAACCATTCATGACTGTCAGTAAATGACAGAAATTACATTTTTGTGTGAACTGTCCCATTAATAAAGAGTTCATTTTGTTTTTACCTGTACCCTTGGCATGTGATTGTGTCTATTAATATTGTGTTGTTATATTTCAACTTAAAGGGACAATTTGCCCAAAACTGACAGTTGTCATAATTTTTCATGCATCAAAAAAAGCATTATAATGTTTTCTATTAGATATGAATGACTGAATGTTCTTTTTTTTTAGGGGGGGGGTGAGCTTCTCCTAAAAACATACTTAGATTGAATATAAGCACCCTTAACTTTATCTAAAGTTTAAGCTTAACTTTTTTTTTTTTTTGTCTCAGGATACATGTTGGAGCCTGATCAAGAAAAGAGACCTGACATCTATCAAGTTTCTTACTTTGCCTTTCGGTTACCTGGAAAGGAGTGTCCAGTGCCAAATCTTTTTGTAAGTAACCTCACACAAGTTAATTGTTGAATTTAAAGCTTTGTATGATTCAGAATTATACATAATTAATGAGTGCTTTTTTTTTTGCCACACAGAACTCTCCCCTTCCCACCTCATTGCCAGAGCCTCTTACTGCTAGTGATATTGCTGCTAAAAAGAGCCTGACAAAAGCCAGGTAGCATTTTAGAGTTTTGTATGCGACTTTCAGATTGTTTGAATCCAACTAACCATTTAAGTAGCCTGTTTTCACCTTGTTTCTTTTTTTCATTAGAATAACAGATTCAGTAGGACCAACAGAAACATCAATCGCACCCAGGCAAAGACCCAAAGCTGCAAATAGTAATGTTTTGCCTTTGCCCAGCTCTGTAACTCCTGTGAAAATGACTGTATCCTCAGGTACGGTTAGCAACGACCAGAAAGGTGAGCATTATTATATATATATTTTTTCTTAAATATGGTCTGTGTTCTTTTTTTGCCCTTTGGAGACATTAGCTTTGACTGTATATGTGTGCTTGTCTCAGCTTCTGGAAATGGGCAGCAGTCGGCTGCGCAGATGCCGAACAGCAGTCAGCAGAACAGAGTGTTACAGCAGCTGCAGCCTGGAGACCTTCGACTGCAACAGCTACATCATCATCAACAACAACAACAACAGCAGCAACAGCAGCAGCACAATATACACCATCAACAGCAAGTCACTGCACAGCAGCTACAGTACATGCAACAGGTAATTAGTGGCTCAGGGGGTTGACACCAATGTGAAACAGCTTTTGGGCCTTAAGTTTAAACTAATTTCTTGCAGGTCTTTAAAAATTACCGTATTTAGGCACAATGTGTATAGTGACTTTTCATATGGCTCAGTTAAGTAATTGTGGAAAATCCCAGTGGCATTAATAGTTTGTGTGTGTGTGTGTGTGTGTGTGTGTGTTAGAGCATGATCTGTTGTGACAGTCAGTTGGTTCTTCTTTGGATTGATCATTGTCATCTGCTTATGAGCACATGACTACATTGTTTAAACAATAAACAACCTTGAGAATGGTGGAACTGTTTACATTCAGCATTTTTAGGTACAAATAACGGGTGATTAAATATTATTATATTTTCATATTAAATATATTATATTGTAATCAGTGTTTTATATTTTTAATGTTTCATTTTGAAGGAATGACTTGAGAATGTCAATTTAAGTATTACATTTAGAAATATCTGTGACCTATGATGTAATTTGTAAATCCTACAATAATTCATTTGCCAGTATTGTCTGTATTGTCTCTACACACACAGGTGGTGTTGTGTGCTTTTAATTTGACTATTAATGCACAGCTACTGGTTCTCTGGTTAATCATACAGATCTCTTCTTCCATGATGTCCAATTGAGCAAAACAGATTATCTAAGAAGAAAAAAAATGTGGAGTGGGGATTTGTTTGCTATCCATTGGTTGCTGATCAGATCTGGCAGATGTGAATGTGAGCTTGCAGTTGACTGTAAGAAAGCAACAGAGTTTAAGATGATTACATTTTTGAAGAAGCCTGGCATATGTCAAAACAAACAAGTCTGTCATTTCACAGGAAGGTCAAGTTATGACATTTTAATTAAGAATTAGGAGTTAACAAAAATGAAAAAAGTAGCATGGATGAATTGTTCACATTAAAGGGTTAGTTCACCCAAAAATGAAAATTCTGTCATTAATTACTCACCCTTGTGTTGTTCCAAACCCGTAAGACCTTCGTTCATCTTCGGAACAAAATTTAAGATATTTTTGATGAAGTCTGAGGGCTCTCTGACCCTCCCATAGACAGCAAGGTAACTACCACGATCTTATGGGTTTGGAACAACACGAGGGTGAGTAATGACAGAATTTTAATTTTTGGGTGAACTAACCCTTTAAGATCAATAACATGCATTTAGAAAATGTAGAATTTGCTAAAGAAACTCAAATTACCACCAGCAATATTAAAGGATTGGCACAGACAGCCAAGTTTTATTAACAGTCCATCATGCCAGTGGTGAATATCCCCTTCTATTATTAAATTAAACAGTACATACTTTTTCACTGCAAAATGCTCTGATGAAAACGTTTACTCATTTGCTGCTCCATCAAAAAAAAAAAACAACAACAGTAAACTGCATTGTGCTCATCCTACTAGCAAAGAAATTTCTGGTTCTGTCATGAACTGCAGTGTTATCACTCTGTGTAAACAACATGTTTAATGTTGTTGTCTAGAGTTCAAGCCCGCTGCCCTGAATTTTAAATGCACTTTGTTATGCAATGGTAAACAATAAACGTTATGACAGTACTGTTACTAAACATATTGAGAAGCATAAATTAAACTCTCACGCTCATCACGATTGTCCACTGACATCTCTCTCTCTCTCTCTTACTCTCTTTTTCACAGTATCATCAGGCTATGCATCAGAGCCTTCAGATGCAGCAGCAGCAAATGCTTCAGCAGCAGATGATGATGCAGCAGCCCATATATCAATCCCAGCAGCAACAGCAGGCTCACTACACTGCCCTGGTGAGACACCTCATATACCTGGAGCCTTAGTGGCAGGACCATTTGGTTACTTTTTAAATAGGAGAATTGCCAGATTTTAAATGGATGCAGTTCTAAAAAAGAAGAAATTTATAAATGAATGTTGTGAAGGATTGTAAAATGCGTTCAGGAGGATGGTGCTGCTTTAAATGTAAATTTAGCCACCATGTGTTTGTCAGTAGGTTATGTTGTATATTGTATTTAATTAATAATTTTTTCCTGGAAGTCTGAAGTTAGACCGTCTTTGCCTTAAATACTCATTTGGCCCCACTAACTGAAGCAGTCTTCTGTGCCAAACTCTTTCTCTATCCAAGTGAATGTCGCCCAATCATAACCGTCAATAATTCCTTTGAATTGTATTTACGCTAAAACGGGAAATGTTGTTAACTGACTTTCGCTAAATACATAATGTTAAGGCGGAGCAATTTTTAGCTCATTTTCCACCGAATGGTTACCATCTGTTTAATTTCAGATGCAATCTGCTCCATGCAAAACCATCAGAGGATTGAATGGGGTGGTGAAATCGACCGATTCTCTGTGTTAAATCGTAACATATGAGGCAATTACACTGTAGGGAAATTCGAAGGCCTCTGTGGCGCTCTTTCTGTCTGTGTGTCTCTTTCTATCTCCCTGTGTCATCAATGCCATTTTGTATAGAAAAAGCACACTTTTCTCTTTGTAAGCTAAAGTTAAAGGGGTGGTTCACTGTTTTTTTTCTAGGCTTGATTGTGCATTAGAATCGCGATTCATATATTAATAGATTTTTACGTGCACCTCTAGTTTTTTCTTCCTCTTCTCTAAAGCAGCGCAGCATGGCCTCGCCCCCTTTGCTGCCTTTTCCCGGGGGCGGGTTTATCTGGGTTTGTTAAGTCACGAACCTGGGAAGTAACTTGTAGTCCCTACCAGCCATTTTTGTAGGCATTAAACTGCCAGAATTTTAAAAGACGATATCTCCGTCTGCATTGAACTTTCAGCTTCGTAACTTTACAGATATTGTTTATGCTCAAACAACAACATTACACACTAACTAACATTAAAAAAGTGAAATCGCAATGAACCACCCCTTTTAAGGAAGGGGAAGTCTTATATTTATTCATGATCACAAAATACCCAGGATGACCAGGTCTTTTGTTACCCTGAAGGGTTTTACAATATGTAGTACTGCATTTTATATCTTGCTTATTACACATCTGCTTGCAAATAAATAAATAATAATGGAAATGGAAGTGAACTATCGTTTTGTGTTCCTTGCAGTTTTTTGTAAACCCATTGCATCATATAACATCAAACATTCAGCAACACAATGGACGCTGCTGTGTGATACTGTACAAGAGACATGAAAGTAGCACCATTATGTTGTCAAACTGAAGATCTGAAGATTGATAAGCATTAGCACACCCCAGTAGCCATGGTTTAAACCTGCAGCAGTTTACTAAATTGAGTTTATTTACTTGTGTCCTTACAGATGCAGCAGGCCTTTGTTCAGCAGCAGCAATGTGCTCCAGTCCAACAGGTGCCCTATATTTCTCCTCTGGAGTTCCAGACCCCACTGGGCTCCTATAACCCTGCAGGACCTTCTCCAGTAGAGACCCCCTTCGCTAACATCAGGCAAGCACTTTGGACATTATTAACAATGTACTTCTCCATAGTCAGTCTGTCACACTGAGTGAATATTACTTACTGTACGCTACCATTCAAATATTTGGGGTTGGTAAGGTTTTTTTCATGTTTTTTTTAATTAGTTATGCTTACCCAGGATACATTTATTTGATCAAAAACAAAAAAAACTGTAGTATTCTGAAATATTATTACACTTAATAAAAATAACTCTTTAGTATTTTAATATATTTTTAAAATGTAATTTATTCCTGTGATGGCAAAGCTGAATTTCCAGCAGCCATTACTCCAGCCTTCAGTGTCACATGATCCTTCACAACTCATTTTAATATGCTGATTTGGATTATCAATGTTGAAAATGGTTGTTTAATATTTTTGTGGAAACTATGATGCATTTTTTTTCACGATTCTGAAAATGAACAGCATTTATTTAAAATATAAATCTTTTGTAACGTTTATAAATGTCTGTTACTGTCACTTTTGATCAATTTACTGTATTCTAACTAAATAAAAGCATTGATTTCTATAATCTTACTGACCCTCTTTTGAACGGTAGTGTATATCCATCTTATTTTTCACGTTAGAAAGGCTGTGGCCATTTGTAAATTTAATGTGTCTGGCTTCCGGTGTCATTCGCTTCCAGTTATTTTTAGCTGTTATGCTGCTTGGAAACTGCAAACTGGTATTTTTTACCATATTATTTTAATGTATCATCTTAATTATAAACACACTGATTTACCGTTTACGGCACTTTAATATTCTTCTTGTTATTTCCCTAAAGTGGCTAATGAAGTCTTGCACATTCACAGTAAACAAGCTTAAGTGTTGAAAAATAAGGATGATACAGAGCAGTTTGAATAGCAGTTACACACACAAAGAACCTTTGTTATACAGTGCAAGTCAACAAAAGTGAAAAGTGCTGTGTATAAAAGATCTGTTATCTGATATATTAACGTATATCTCTTTAAATGTCTGACATTTTTTCTTTTTCTGTTGTAGTAGAAACCCAGTGTCCACTGTGGATGTCATGAGCCCTCCTCCCCAGACTGTCAATAGCCCTCCTGATATGTCTGCTTGGAACCCATTTGGAGAAGACAATTTCTCCAAACTCACAGAAGAGGAACTTCTCGATCGAGAGTTCGACCTTCTAAGAGCAAGCAAGTGTCTCTGTGTTCCTTTAAGTCCATTTTAGAATTGCATCCAGACGTCCATCCTCTTGTAATATTCTATTCTACACCCTCTCCAGCAGAGGGCATACACATTCTGCTTTATTCTTACACTAACATTTTCTACGTGTCCGCCACACTTCTTGCCCACAGAAAAGCCAGTAGGGCGATCTGTCAGCATGGAGGCCAGCAGCATAGACAGACAGCAGCCGTTACTGCAGCCCTCTCTCCCTGAGGATCCATTTGGCTCTGTGCCCTTCCTGGCCAACGCAGGCAAGTTCTAGCAGCCGGCTCTCAAAGGATCCTCACCAAAGTTCCCTGTTTACCGTCCTCCTCCTCCTCTCTCCTCATATTTGTGCTCCCCTATTCCTGCTCTTCCCGACCCCTTTCTGTCTCTCTGCTCGCTGGATGCGGCCGCTCTACACCACATATCACTGTCACATCTGGAGTCGGGAGACAAACAAAATCAGTGTTTCCATTTATTCCTTAAACCACTTTAAATGCATACATTTAGACAGTTACAATCTTGTCATTATTTAAACCCTGTATGTCTTAGAAAACCTTTTTTGTTTTTATTTCTCACTGCTCATAAGGTGTAGATGAGAGAAAAATTTAATAAAACTCTATATATCTGGTACATGCACAGGTTTAGATATTATATATATATATATATATATATATGATAGATAGATAGATAGCCCCTCCACAACAGGCAGGAAATAGTAAATAGTAAAATGCAAGCATAGAAATAGAGAGGATTTGCAGATTTTAAAAAAGTATATGTATCATTTGGAACTATAAGCGATAATAAGAAATATAGACTTACGTTTTTTGTTTTTTTTTAATTCTTGGGATTTATACTTCACAAAACCACAGCTATATAGCACCTCCATGTTTGTTGCTGGTGCCTTGTTCTTTTTCCCTACTGTTATTATTTGTTGTTTTTCAAGCTTGAACTTTTGTTTGTCTTTGCACTTGCAGTATTATAGTAGTAAATTTGTGCTATGCTCTTTTCACATCTGCATTTTTAAACAACATTTTAATACGTTTAGTTTTAATCAAATAGTTTGAGGTAACTCCTATATGGTGGTGCAGTTACACTGCAATATGTTTAAGTGAACTGTACTCTGGACTTTTTGTCATTTAGATTTTTTTTTTTGCTCAGGACTAACATTTTTATTTCAACATGTTTAGATTATGCAGAGCAGAAAAAGTGTTTTTTCCATTAGTTAGAAAAGAAAATGCACAAGTTTAAGGGAAATTTCTTTCTTTTTTCTATTATTTTAGCATACATTTTTTTTTTTGTCATAGTCATCAGGTTGGCATGATAGAATAGATTTTCATATTCTTGAGCAACCTAAATTTTCCACTTAATGGATTTTTAAAAAAATTTTTTCTTTGCTTCAGAGATACATTTTGTGCTTGATAGCAAGTTGTTGATAGAAACAGTGAGTGCCAGAAGTTCTCAGGTACAATTTCTATGGACCTCAAACCATAGAAAATTTGCAGCGATCCTCATATTCACTTTGTTTGCTTGTAAACATGCCAATTTTTTCATGGAGTTGAACACAAGTCTCTCTCCTCCAGTGTTAGAGTTGGCTTTAAATTCCTCATTGAGACTTGTTTTTCCTTTCTGTAATTTACTGTGAAGATACTTTAAGTTGCCAATTTAGGGAACATTGGCAGGTTAACTTGGAGTGAGGTTAGCCGAATAATCAGAAACTGTTGCATCTACAGAAGCAACTAAGAGTTGGCAGCCCTTTTTTCCCCTTTCTTTTGCATAATTTGTTTTATTATTATGTAGCCTATGCTAGAACTCTTTTCTGGTCACAGATGATGTTTTCCATAGAAAACGCTATGTCTAAGAATGTATGAGACTTTTTACATGTTATACTGGTTGTCACACTACAGACACATCACATCATTTGTTGCTGTCTCATTCATAATGGCAGCATTGAGCCTTAATTAATAGATTCATTGTCAGCACATGCGTCTAGAGGTACTTGCTCAGTGCATTTAGTAATAGTTTACATGAAGGGCTTACCATAATGTTTACCAAATTTTCACAACGGTAAGTTGACCATAATGTTTAGTGAATCTGTGTTCTGGACTCCTAATTTTATGTACTCAATCATCTCATCACCCACTCAAGTTCCTTTGCTTTATCAGAACGTGTGTTTTTTTTTTAAAAATTTTTTAAGTTTAATGTGTTTGTAACCATTCTGTATTAGATAAAGACAGCCATTTTCAGAGACATCTTGACTGAGTGGGATATTGGTGGACAGTTAAAACTGACAGACTTGTGAACACAACTTGTATTAAAAGTCTTTAGAGCCATATTGTGAACTGAAGTGTAAGCAGAACAGTTGTTGAGGGTGACTGACTAAACCCACTTGCATATAAATTGGAGTTATAGGTTACTTTTGTTTTTAGTCTTTTTTAATTTTGTTGACGCTAATATTAAAAGTGCACAGGTGACAGTTTATCCTATAACAGCTTTCCTTTCAAGCCTTATGTTGCTCGAGAGATCGTGGTACAGGAGTCTTTATGTTGCATATGTTCCTATAGATGACAGAGGTTCATAGCTCCTCCATTCCTCAGTGACTTCTCATCTGTACATACATGCATAAGCTGTTAATGTTCAGTCTCCAGTTGACAAACCGATGTAAATACTCATGTATCACAATGTATAACTGAATGTTTCTTTATACAATGCTAACTATAAATAAAGCTTATTTAAAAGCAGTGTTATATTTGTTGATTTTTGTTATAGAAGCTCATATCAGGAGCTTTTGACTAATGCTTCGAGGATAAGAGGTTCTGATGTCTTCCACCTTTATGCCACAAGAGCAAGATGATCCTCCTTTTATATAATTAGCATGGCTGTCTTTGTCTAACTGTTTATTCTAAACATGTATAACATTAATCTAGTTCATTTTTTATTTGGTTAAAGCATAATGTTAACACCATGTTCATACCAAAAAAAATTATATAAAGACAAAGATGTTGCTACACACTTAAATTAAGTGTCTTAAACATGCCACAGACTACTTTTTTTTAAACATGAGTGTAAACATTATATATGTTAGTCTGAGGTTTTATTTCAACATTAATGCTGACATTAAATTTACAATTAATGTAAAGTATATATAATTTAACAAAATCTGTTCAGAATATGTAAAATACTCTCTTGGAGTGTAGCATAAGCTTTTTACTTTACATAATCTTTTGCACGCATTTTTTTTTTAGATCTTACAATGGTTGAATAGGATACTATTGGAGTAACTCTTTTGATTAAAATGTGGCTGTGAAAACATCCTCAAATCTAGTATATGCGAAGTATATGATTATGTATGAGGACCAATTATGTTTTGTAGCTTTCCTGTTAGTCTGTATGCTTAATATGGTCGTTGGAGGGGGAAGCATAATAAAATGGCTCTTAAACTATAGAATGGGCATAATCTCTCTTTATGAACTCAATTCAAATATTCTGTTTGCCTGGTAAAGTTGCATGAAGAACAGAGGCACTCGGACGTAATGAGGTAAGAGACAATGAACTATTGAAGCATATCACGGCCGTGTCCGTAAATCATTTGCATATATTGTGAACACAAAAAGACGATCAGTGTAGCATCTGCTGAGTTGGGGAAGGGAGGTCTGGGTAATCCACTGGAAGGATATGTAGCTTTCAGAGCAATATGACATTTCCATTATGTTCCCTATTCAAGCAAAGCAGGAAGAGGTCTGGACATCCACATGCTATGTCTGTTTTTACTAGAGCCGTGATCAGCGTGTAATCGGATGGGCCTGGAAAAGAACACTCAATAATGTCGTCTTCTGGTTGCGATCTTCTTATATGATTAAGGATGTTCCATTATGCTGTGCTGTGGATTGTTGTATTCCAGGAGCTAGGCGGGATTAGATGTTGTAATCCGGACTCTCTAAACAGTCTGCGCGTATATTTTTTCCACTAAGCTTCGTATTTCTTTCAAAAAGCACCAGTTTCTTTTCCTCCCATGCTGTTCTTGCTCTACTGCCACCCCCCTTCCCCCAAGCGCTGTTCTTTTGCCTGTCCTGTTCCGTGATTTGACCAAGTACAACATGTTCCTGGATCAACTTCCTTGTTGATCCTGGAACATCATTCCAATCAGAATTGAGCAATAACTTGTCAGGAAATGTCAGTTTTAGGCTTACAATCAGGGTTAGGTGCTCCTACACCCTTGTTAATCAGCTATCATTTCCCTCTGATTTTAGGAATAAATTATGGGTAAGGTTAGGTTTAGGGGTGGGGACTGGGTTAAGTCTGTATTTTTGGACTGTTATGTTGATCCAGGATCAACAAAAATTTTGATCCAGGAACATGTCTGTCTTGGCAAAATCAGGGCGACCAATCATTGTAGTAGAAGTAGTTGTTGTTATTTAATTAGGTATTTAACTTGGTTTTATTTATATATTTTTGAACATCATATTCATAGAACCAGGTTTGGCTAATGTTGTCTCTCGCTCTGCCAGTTTGGATGGATCTGTTGATAACAGATCCGCAGCTCTGCCTGCTCAGCAGGGGGAGGATGGCAATGCCTAGCCATGTTGAGAATTTCAGTCTTTTGAAATTAGACAAATATCTCAATAATTATTCATGTTGACAAATATTGTGATGCGCTGTAGCAAGATACACTAGTTTAATTACAGGAGAAACAAATAATAAATAGTGTATCTCACAAGTCAAAAGTCAGTTTTTTTAACGAGATTTGAAAATGTCTCGTACAATTTCCAAAATCATGCCTGAGGTTAAAAATGTATCTTTCAAGCACTTAGTCAGGTGAGATTTTGCAGGAAAAGTGCAGGTTTTTGATCGAATATAATAGTTGTTTCATCTCTGTGTCAATACACATAGTAGTACAAATTTGCTTTGTCTTTAAAATTTGTAATTGTAAAATTACTTAAATTAAAAATGTTAAGAATCATCATTACACAAACAAAAATAAAATTATAATATAGCTTTATAATTATATAGCCTTAATGGTATTAAATTATGCTTCTTAGCTTAAGGTTATTGTTATTGTATTGAGGTTATTGTAGTTTCGAATTTTTTTCATTTTTTTTCTCTCGTTGTCATCTATTCAATTATCTTTAGTTTTCTTTCTATCATTGTCAGTTTAGTTTGACTTCTTTTTCCAAAGTCTTCTAGTTTCACTTTATTTACATTTAGTTTTTGTATTTTAGTGCTGTCAAATTTAAATGCGCCAACTGGTTTAGTATTACTGCTATTTCTAGTAGCATCATTTTTTTTATATAATGTAAAATTGTAAAGATTTCAAGTATTCTAATATACTGTGTGTATTATAAAAAAATTAATTTGTTTATATTTTGGTTAGTTCTGAAGTTTCTGGAGTCTGTTTTGGACTCACTTTAGTAGGTTTTGTATGTCTATTCTTAGCTTTCTTTTTAATGCTCTCAGTTAAGTGACGTGACATGTGACATGTGGCCAAGTATGGTGACCCATACTTGGAATTAGTGCTCTGCATTTAACCCATCCAAAGTGCACACACACAGCAGTGAACACACACACACCCGGAGCAGTGGGCAGCCATTTATGCTGCAGCGCCCGGGGAGCAGTTGGGGGTTCGGTGCCTTGCTCAAGGGCACCTCAGTCGTGGTATTGAAGGTGGGAGTGAGCGCTGTACATTCACTCCCCCCACCTACAATCCCTGCCGGTACAAGACTCGAACCCGCAACCTTTTGGGTTACGAGTCCGACTCTCTAACCATTAGGCCACGACTTCCCCAGTTGTGGCTGTTGTTGCAACAAGGGTGGAATAATAGTAATTCGTATATTCAGTTTCTATGGGAAAGGCGCTAGTTCCACTGAGAGCATATTTAAGTCACATGCTGTGTTTATCAGACATTTATCGTCAACTTTGTGTGTTCATTTAGCAGGAGCTGGTGTGCTGACAGCAGACCATCCTGTTGAGATGCCCAGTGTTGCTGTGACTGTTCCAGCCATGCAAGACACAACCCTGCCATCAGTCAAAGAAAACAAATCTGCAAAGAAAAGTAGCTCCACTAGTTCACTGCCTCAGAAAGCAGGCGAGGAATCAGACAGTGATTTTGAGTCCGACCCGCCCTCTCCCAAAAGCAGTGAAGACGAAGAGGCGGAAGAGGAGGAAGGTCTCAACAGTGAACACGAAGACACCGAACCTGAGAACCTGGGTCAGAGGCCGTTACTCATGGACTCTGAGGAAGAGATAGAGGAAGAGGAGGACAAGCACAGCTCAGACTCCGATTGTGACTCTAGGAAAGCAAAACTTGGGCTGTCGAATGATAAAGCTGCGGTTTTTCCTCCGAGAACTGTGAAAGCTGAATCTGGAGCCAGTGTGATCACTCCTCCCAATTCGCCAAGCGTCGCCATGCCTGTCGCGAGCATTGTGGATGTGTTTGGTGCTGTTCCTTTTGTTGGCAGTGGTCAGCCCAGAGTGTCACCAGAGAGCTCAGATATTTTCGTCAAAGCCCCTTTTAGGCAGGCTAGCCAGAAGAACGCTGCGGAAGAGACTGATGTATTCACCAAAGCTCCTTTCAACAGAAACATCTCCAGGTCCAGCTGGAGTGACGATGGACCCAGCGGCCAGACGCCATCCATTTCTCCTGACAGCGTGGATGTATTCGGATTCTCGCCTTTCCAACCTGGCCACGTAATACCCACTTCTAGGAATCAAGAGGACGTTTTTGGCCAAGCACCTTTGGACGAAGCAGCCAGTCCCCAGCAACAGAGGCAGAAGCAGCGCAGTCTTCAGAAACTCTCCTTGCGGCAAAGGCGCACCAAGCAGGAGGCCAGTGGAGGCAATGGGAAGCGACACCACAGCACGCCCACCGGCGGCAGGAAGAGCAACAAACCCAGTTTCCGTACCCCTGAACGGGTGCGAAGGCACAAGAAAGTGGGCAGACGGGACTCGCAGAGCAGCAACGAGTTCCTCAGCACGTCCGACTCCAAAGAGAACATCAGTATTTCCCTTGGCGAAGTGATGGAAAAAGGAGCTGCTTTACCCCCAGAGGAGGTTTTGTTGGATCCGTTTGGAGCCAAGCCTTTTCATCCACAAGATGGCAGTCGACACGGTCAGCACCAGAGCTTGGGAGACAACAAAAGTGAGATCAATTCGACCAACGGCAGGCCAAGAACCAGCTCCCTACATAGCGTGTTTGACGGGAATAAGATCGATGACTTTGGAGCAGTACCTTTCACAGAACTGGTGGTCCAAAGCGGAGCTCCGCAAACTCCACCAATGGATCTCGACCCTTTCGGAGCCGCACCTTTCCCCTCAAAGCAGTGAATGTCTTGTCTTCCAGCACACACACATACACTGCTACATTATGCAAAGTCCAAGCAGCCTTTTGAAATGTCTTTAACGGATGGCAGCTTTGTGCTGTGATCTCTGTGTATGTGCAGCCCATTGGGACGTAGGCCTTTAAACTAGATAACATTCAACTTTTGTAGTTTTTAATACCTAACTGGACAGCTAAAACACCTCTTTTCCTTTTGGTGACTTAAACCTGTGGTTGGTGGATGCTTTCAAATAGGCTTTTGAAGCATATTCTTTACACGCTAGAAAGCCTTCTATGCTGCATTTCAATAAGCGCTCTGCTCAGTAAAAACAACAACAACAAAAACAGTGGAGATGTGTGTATAATCCTTTGTTTTAATAGGATTCAGAGAAAAATACCAATGTAGAACAGCATTTTGATTAAGTTTGTACTCCATTGTTGACCACTGAGTTGGTACAACTCCTATCTACCAACATGAAACACCATAAAGCCTTATCTGGGTATTCCCCACCCTGCTTAACAGTACCTCGACTACACATTGGCTGTAGTAGCACGTTTGTGTCAATGGAATCATCCGAGTGTAGGCCTTCTCCATTTTAATGTCATTCACATAGACGATTTTATGCATATTTTTACATTTTGTAAGAACGTTACAATGTCTATATAAATGAAAAGGGTCTTAACGTCCCCTTTAGTAAACTGACCACACAAGAGAAGTTAAACTTGCAGTTTATTAGACAATGTTGTAACACATAGAAATAGTTCTCCAACCTGAACTTAACTTATTTGATATCAAATGATTAGGTGTTCCACTACGTCTGTAACCTACAATCATGAACAATTAGCTCGTGTGGAAAGGGAAAAGAATTCAAGAATGAGCTCATTGCAATTTTGCCTATTTATATACCAGTCACTTGTTTGAAGCAAATTTTAAAATTCAATTTTAGTCATGAAGAGTATCACAATTTTACTGATAAAAGGGCCATTTAGAAGATACACTCACTGAGTATCTGCTGTTGGAACATTCAAGACCAAAAAAGCTTTTTTTCAAACATTGCAAGATTTTTTTTTTTCTTATGTAATACTACACTCTAACAATGCAATAAAATATTTTTTGGAGATCATGAGTCCGTTTTTTTTTTTTGTCAGTCATATCTTTTATTAAAAGAACTGTCATTAAAACTGCAGTTGAAAAGGACAAAGTGAATGTTTAATCAGGTGTACCGAAGAACGCATATCCCAACATATTACCAACCATACCATATGTGGTAAAAATAAATAAAAATAAGTGTTACATAATGAAGCATCATGATTCAGTAACAGCACATCACCCTACCATTAAGCACTAAAAACACATTGTACTATGTTTAAAAAAAATGCAACTGTACAGCTCTACAGTTCGCTATTGTAAGGCAGAAAATGAACTGAAATATGTAGCGTTCACATTAGTGATAAATTTGTGACTTGATATCTTAGATTACAAATGGATGAAATGCAATATACAGAGTAGTGTAAAATGCATTCATTGTATGGAAGGATTTTTAAATTGCCATTGTAACGGAGTAAACAGACTAAGTAAAAGCAAATGGTAAACAACGAGTCATCGCTCTACATCAATATAAATAATACTGATGTGTGTATTACAATATGGAGTAACTAAAAATATATTTTCCACTTATGTAAAACATTTGATTATTTCACCAATCACTGAACAAGCCCTATCAAATCTCTCTGGTTTATTAAATGTTTTAAATAAGACTATATGACTTAAGTCTCATTTAAACTATTATATCATGTACATTTATTTCAAAAGTCATGTTCACACAAACCCAACATAAATCATAAGTGTGGTACTATTAAGCTTGTGAATCGTTGAATTTTAGGCGCAAATACAAAAAGTACACATCAAAATAGTATTGAACTCACAATACTATACTGAATGTTTAACTATTATCATGTAACAGACGTTTTGCCCACATAACCTGCATGTTACCCAAGAAGTACATTTGTATAGATGTAGAAACCCCCACATGCAGACGCTGTGAAATGGTGCTTAACCTTGATTTTTAAAAGTGCTTTTAAAAGCCTAACACTGCTTACCTCAAGTGCCTTTAAATTATAATTATACTGAAACATCTAGGCACTTTTACAAAATGTATAAAAAGTGTCAAAATCGATAGACAATTAAAAAAAAAAAAATCCATACACCTTGCAATCATATTTTATAAACACAGAATGTGTTCAAGCTTTCAGATCAATTAAAATGCTATACAACAGTCCTCAGTGGTGTCCCTCGATCCCGTAACTCTAGGAATGAAGAAGGTAGTCGGAGCAAGGGTGAGCGTGTCGATAGTTGGTTATGAAAAGTGCAGACTGATGCCACCAGTAGAACATGAGCACCACCAATATGTGCCACACCTGATGGCTGGAGCCCAAATAGTTCAGCTGACCTAGAGATTACAAAAAGAGCATTAAAGCGTTAATTAACTTGGTCATCGCACACAGCAGTGCGAGTCAATTCAAATTAAGGCAGGTGTGGCCCTTGGTTTAGTCCAAAAAACCTCTCTGGACAGTATCAAATTCGACATCAGTGAAATGCAACCCTGCTTTCATGTCAGGATGCCACGCTGAGCTCCAATTGTGAAATAAAAATGAAAGAGTAAGAAATATAAAAATTTAAAGTACCTGGAAAATAACGCTCTGGAACTTTGGACATGTAGAAGATGATAGCAGCTACAGCAAGTACATACATTATCAGCACTCTGGGAACAAATTCCTACCAAAAAAAAAAAAATAATTAAATCAATGTTACATGTACTGAACACACAATGTGTGTATATATATATATACACTGACTACTACTTCTACTGTTATTATTATTAAGATTATTGAGGTTGAAAAATGGGTAAAAGTCTGGTAAATATTTTTCCCATATATATGGAAAAAAGTCTGGCAATACTAATTTCTGTAGTTGATGTTATTTATGAATATCTATTAAAGAATTGTGAGGATGCCTCTTACCTGGACTATGTCTGAGCTGAAACCCCCACTGAGCCAGATCCAATGAAAGGTGGGGATGAGGCCATATCCCGCCACAGCACAGAATATAACAGAGCGAAGCTTCTGCCACTTATTGGTCAAGTAATGAGGGTGTATCTGGGCGAAGAACACTGCCAGTATCATGGCCAGAACGGTTACCAGGTACACCTGCCGCCAGTACTGCAGACAGTTACACAAACCAGACAAAAACTACATGAACCACAAACACATGGAAGTCCTCTTAATGTGCACAACACAGACACAAAAAAATCACTTGTTCGGCTGGAAAAAGAATCTGGTGCAAGAAAAAGCGGTCTCTCTTTCTCTTGGGGCACTTGGTTGATTGAGTAGTCATCCAAAAAGCAAAGCTAAACACTTGGCAGGGGGAGAGTGGAGATGGCTCACCCACGTGTGAATGTCATATGGTGGGGAACAGGAGTGACGGAGTGGGTCCACGAACACGGCCATCTGCTTTGGGCTGGAGCAGATTTCTGCTGCATTCTGGGGCACAATAAGCCAGCACTTCCAATATGTGGGGAGAACCATGTGGAGCAGCGTGGCCAAAAGCGCTGGTGCTCGGCAAACAGCAAGTGGGAGTAGAGGGGACGAGAGCAAGCAGCTTGCTCAGGATATCCAAGATCCAAGCTTTCAGAAAACTGCACCAGAATCTTGAAACAAAGAAGATTCCATGCCAAGTGGCACCTCGTCGTTTTTATACAGGCAGTACAAAGCCGCTCCACAGGGGGTCCATTGTGCAAACTAACAGGAAAGGAGGAATAAACTATCGTACAACATAATCAAAGATACTCTAGCACAGTGTTACAGTAATCTCATGGGAAATGTCAGGAACTTTCCTATTAAACGTTCATACTATTCCTCGCTTTTTAAGCGACAGTTCACCCAAAAATGAAATTCCTTTTTATTTACTCACCCATGTCATTTTAAACTTTCTTCTGTGAAACACAAAAGTAGGTATTTTGAAAAATGTTTATGTCCATACTAGGGCTGTGAATCTTTGGGTAGACAGCGAATCAATTCGATTCACGTTTCATAGGTTTTCGATTCAAGAACGATTTTTGCAAATTCAGAACGATTCAATTCGATTCGATTCACAATTAGATTCGATTAACGATTCGATTCTGCATTCTTTAAGTGCATTCACAGGATTATTTAAATGCTTCCCCTAAATGCTTAGTCAGGGGGCAAATTACACAGCAGCCTTTATGGCTACAGAACCACAGGTTAGAGAGAAAAAAACACTTTTGTCCATTGTTAGATGCTAGTTTAATGATGCTATGGCATGACATGGCATATGTAGAAATTTATGTAAGCCAAGATTTTAAAAAAGAGCTTTAAAAGTATTATGTATAGGCTTAACATTTTGTCACACCAGGGGCGTAGCCATCATTTCAGAAGTGACAGTTATTGTCAGATACAATAATTTTATGTATGTATGTATTATTATATATATATTTTTTTTACAAGGAATTCTTTTCTTATATCTTACTTTGAATTTGCTATAAGAAATCAAATACACTTTTTTCTTCATACATTCGGTTCAACGACATTGTTAAAACACATTTATCATTCAATGGAACTGTGCGTATGCTTTAGACACTTACATTTTTGCTCCGTCCATGCAATAAATGCAGCCTTCGACTGCTCAGGTAATGTCGTCGGTATGACCAAGAGAAATTGAAAAACTACAGAAAAGTAAAACTACTTCACTTTAGCATTACTGGCCACCAGTAGGCTAAGGAGAGATCACACATCAGCTGCGTCAGTGAGACGAATGCAGGCATAAATAGTGGAGCGCGTGAAGGAGAGATGCGAGGGCACGTACAATTGTTAAATAAAGGGATAATTTTCTATAAAATCCTGGTGTTGTGATGTACCCTCTGGCCTCCATTAATTTGATTGAACCTTCTTAAGTTAAAATAGAGGTTTATTACAATACAGTAAAATTATTTTTATTTACTAAACACATATAATCAGTCTCTCCATGTAGTATTCACAGCACACACACACACACACACACACACACACACCAGACTGTTTTCCCCAGGAAAAGGTGAACTCTTGCTCTGTATCTGTTGCACAGGTAACATATGCCCACAACAAAACCAGGCCAACCATCTGCTGCTAGAGACCACTGTGGGACGATACACCTCAAGCCACCTAATTAATCTACCCCTGTCCACATTGGCCATAACCGCCTATAGCACACAATGTAGAGGCTCTCCGTGTCATTCTTGTGGAACCCTATGTGCCCTACTTGGATTGAGCTCTACACATAAACATTTGTTACTTTGCTGATGAAGTTATGGGAAGTTTACCTCCAGTTCTGCCCACATCTCTGCCTCCCCTGAGCCAGAATGGTTTAGTTAATTTCAGTACACTTTGATAGTTCAGAACATTTCCTAAATGGAAATTTGTCTTGACTTATGGTGCAAACATACACAATGACCAGTCAGTTCCATTCCACAATAAATACACAATGACTTTTCCAATCAGTACACAGACATTAGTAATAATCAGCACAAACATCACACAAAAGTATGGATGCTTATGTTCAGATATAAAATGTAATTCTGAGAAAGAAAGTGCGAATTGTAAAAAAACCTCAATTGTGAGGAAAAAAAAGTCAGAATTGCGAGTTTAAAGGAATGGTTCACCCAAAAAAGAAAAAATTGTCATTTATTCACTCTCATGTCATTCCAAACCTGTATAAGTTTCTTTCTTATGGTGAACACAAAAGAAGATATTTGGAAGAATTTTGAAGAACCAAACAGTTGTTGGTCCCCATTGACTTCCATAGTAGGGAAAGAAATACTATGGAAGTCAATAGGGAACAGAAACTCTTTGATTACCAGCATTCTTCAAAATATCTTCTTTTATGTTCAACGTAAGAAGGAAACTCACATAGATTTGGAACAACATGAGAGTAAATGATGACAAAAAAAATGACATTTTTGGGTGAACTATCCCTTTAATAGTCACAATTACCTTTTTATATTTTTATTTCATTGGTGGAAATAAGCTTCCATGCATAAGTTATAAAAAAAATTGTAAAAATAAGAAATTTGACAGGAGCAGCACCCTCCCTAATATAGCAGATGCACGTACGTTATTGCAGTAGAACGCATAGAACACTCCTGGAATGTAACAGCCTATGATTCCTATGGAGATCCCAGCATAATCCAGTGCCATCCAGCGGCGGCTGTTTTTTTCAGAACGGTGGCAGCAAAACAGGTGATAGCCCACAGAACACAGCATGCACACCTGAGAAGACAACGTAAAGTGTTGAGACACAGACGCGCGTGTAGGCCATATATGCAGATTCACATATGCAAAGTTTTCACAATACAATAAAAAAAAGCTGAAAGTCATATGATGAACCTATGCAGCCAAACAAAGATGCTATAATTATGTCTTTATGAGGGAATATGCAAGGGTGGTGGTAGAGGCACTTTGCCTAATCCTGATACTTGAGAGAATGGCTGCCAAGGAGAGAAGCTGCCATTTCTGTCTATAACCGATGGCACGAGAGCAACTGATAACAGATCTAGAATTAGACGGGCCTGAGTTAAGGTGATAAAATCATAAGTTTCAACTCTAATCCCTGGCAACAGTGAATGTGGAAAGCCTGATATCAAAGGCCTTCAACAGTCCAAGGATGATACAAATACTTTTTGCTGATCAAAGATCAGTTTTTATTAAAAAGGATGGAGCTGATCCAAACAAGCAACCATGGTTAGAGATTATTTGCTTGTCATGCCAAAAAACTAAACAAAAAACAAAACTCTTTATATTAGGGATGTAACAATTACCGGTTTGACGATAAATCATGATAAAATACCCCACGGTTAGTATTACCGTTTCATATTTTAATTATCAATATAACCGTATTCGTTTACCGCGATTTGAACAACTGAGGATAAATAAATACTGTCCAGCACAGGTCTCCAGAGTGCAGCCAAATGGTCGCATTTTGCAATAATTTTTTTTCTGCCGGTGCGACTAAATTTTGTGAGTGGTCGCACTGGCGCGACCACTGCGTTGTTTAACTCATAAACGCTGACATTTCTGTTGCATATGTGAAACAGCAAACAAAACTGAAAGCATAACGAAACCGCGCTACTTGTTTGAACTGCGTAGCGCTTCGAGTGTAGAGCCTGGTTTATACTCGCCGCGTCAGCACCAGCGCGCAGCAAAAATGACGCGAATATTGAGGAAACAATAGATGGTTTTCATGCTAAAGCAGTGCTGGCCCTACCTAATAAGCGATATACAGTGGGTACGGAAAGTATTCAGAGGTGCTGTGTGTACATTAATGAGGAAAAAAAATTAACTTAAATGATTTTAGCAAATGGCTGCAATATAACAAAGAGTGAAAAATTTAAGGGGGTCTGAATACTTTCCGTACCCACTGTATGCGACTGCATAGGGCCCCCATGGCCACCAGGGGGCCCCGTGTCAGGAGTTCAGACAGCAATCACGGGAGTAAGGCGAGATGATGGTGGAGATGGCAACAGCAGAGCTGAGCTGGAGCGTTCTCTGAAGCTGAACTTCCATAGGAATTAATTAAAAATGTTAGTGGATACGCACTGTAAGTGTCTGACAAATCTTGTAGAATGCAATGCACGCTCAGCACCTCCGGTCCCGATCGCGAAATCGAAACTAAAAAGGATGCATGCGCGCATTCAAACGCAATTTCTATACCAGCAGTTTGAGAGCGGCTGCGGCTCCCTGATGCATGCAAATGAGGCTGTATACAATATCTAGGCTGTAATTAGTATGTACACTATAATAGGATGTGTAGTTATAACCATCCCTTAGCTCTTTAACATGCTTGAAGAAAATTTGGGTTTCTGTTTTTGCGCTTTGATTTCAATATTGAGAGATATAGCCTACTTTGATTATGGTTGCACTTAATAAGACTAAGAAAGAACTGTTCTTTTTTTTTCTATGATCAATTTGTGGAAAAAAGTTCAGATAGGAGGTCAAACATTCTAAAAACTCATAGCCTGCAAGTACAATTCTATAGGTCTGAAGAGACTCATGAAATCATACAGAAGAGAAGTCAGTCAGTTGAGTTTGTGGCAAAATCTTTTACAGTGCTTGAGTATTCTCTGTTATTGCATATAATAATTCATACTCAGAAAGCAGAACTGAGATGGCATTTATTGCAAGATTAGTTAAAACATTTCAATGCACCTGCAGACTATTTTTCCAGGCATGTTTTTCATCATTGAAGATTTCTTAAAATAGTGTAAAAATCTTGTCTAGTCTCATTCTTGCGAACCCTATCTCGTGTCTCGTCTCAGATTTTTGCCTTTACTTTAATGTTGCTTAAATCTGTTTCAACGTGTTTACACTTATATTTGATTATTTTTGCATTTTAATCTGGACTGTCATGCCAGCCCAGAAAATTAATTATTCTTCTATTATTATTATTATTATTATTATACTGTTCTCTAATGCAATTTTCATAACCAGGTGTTTTTGCTTTAAGCATTAACCTCACTGAAGTTTGATACATTTCTCTTAAGCAATCGTTAAAACTCTTTCATTTTTAAATTTTAAACTCTTTAGTTTTAAAAGTTTGCTTAAATGGGTTGTTGACATGACATTGCATTTTCAGTGTCACACAATATAAAAAATCTGTGTCAAGGATGTACAATAAATTACAACTTTTATAAATTAAAAAAACAATTACCTCAGGCATAATTTTACAAGTGTCTATTTTAGTAATTGGCAATCATTTTTTCATCCATATATTTCTAAAAGCATATGAACTTGATACATTATGTCACTGAAAACTATGTCCTCCGGTGTGACACCATATCCTGTTTTTAAACTCCACGGACAACTTTAATTAGTTGAAGGACAAAGAATAGTGTTTTACAAAAAACGCTTTTTACTGGATATTTGTCAACTACCCAAATATATTTTCCTATCTATATCTTGAAAGATAAATATATTGAGTAAAACAAATTGGTAAATCTTTACAATTAGGTGTCAGTGTAGGATGTGTACATTGGGATGGGATGCGGGTGGTTAGGTGAAACTGTATGGGAGTATGGGGGCCCCTTTTGAAAATCTGCTTAGGGCCCCCAAAACGCTAGGGCCGGCCCTGTGCTAAAGTAAAGTAAAAGACCGCTTCTTAAACCAAAGGTGAACATGTTGGTATTCTAGTGGGAAAAAAGAAAAACATGCAAGCACTGTCACCGACAGCAAGTTTAGTTTTACTTTTCTTTTTGTTTTCATTTTGAAAAGCTTGTTATCTTTGCTGTTTACCTCACGTTACACTATGGAGGCTCTCTTTTTTATTTATTTGATTCCTCATTGTTTGCTAAACGTTCTGTAATTTATTAAGTCGCATGTGGCATGTGGTGTATATGCCATGCCTCATCTTATTCGTTTTTGTTAATAAACGTTTTGTAAGCTAGTTTGTCCTTGTATCTTACTGTTTTATTGTTGTTGTGCTTTTAATTAAGAATAACAATGAATCCATCTTTTGTTTTAGTCTGAGAAAGGTGTGTAGATGTAAGCAAAACAGGCAATTATAATTTCTTGTAAAACGTGACAACAAGATCGCGAATTCGAAAGTGAAAGCACCTGAAGCCCAGCTAATAACATAGCAAAAGAGGAACTCCCGTTCACAAAATTTAAATCACAAATAATACTGATGAAAAAGAACGGGTTGAATGTTAACCACTTTTGTTTTCATATAATTATAAACTATGATAAAAGTTAATCAGCATGCATTAATTAATCCCAAAAAATAAAAAAAATAAAAAATTGTTACCAAATCATGTACTCGTGTGACCAACTGAGAAAGTTAGTCACAAAAGAGCGACCAGTGGGAAGAATGAGTCTGGAGCCCTGCAGCACAAAACAGTCTCGCGTGCGCACAGCAGCAGAGTGATTTAGTTTTGTGCGAAAACATGGAGGAAAAGCTGGGAGGTTTTAAAGAGTGCTAAGGGAATTATACAAATGAATATATGGATGAATTAATTACGTGAATTAGTGTTGTCAAAAGAACCTGTGTTTCGGTACTAAGTCGGTACTAAAAAAATGAAAACGTTACGGTACGAAAATATGGCGGAAAGCTGTGAGGTTTTAAACGAGTGCTAAGAGTATTATACAAATGAATATATGAATGAATTAATTACTGTATATGAATGTACCTCTGAAGATTCTGACTGTCTTCAGAAAAGATTTGATGGCATTTTGTTTTCGTCTTCGCTCCATGTAATACCTAATAAAGTATTGTTTTAATCGCAAAGCTGTTTTGTCCTCGGAGGTTATGGGAAACGGCTCTAATTCTACTGTTCCAAAAGCGCCACCTAGTGTCAGAGAGTGGATTTATGGAGAGTTACATTTACATTCAGCCTGGGGTGCAGTTTTCGTCTGGGCCAAAAAATGGACTGAATTTGCATGCCCTGCTGTAAATTCATTGGCAATGTTATTGTTTTAGTGATTATGCAAACAAAAACTCACTTTATTTGTTGTTTGTTGATTTGTTTTGATTGTGTGTCAGTTCTTTTTGAACATTTCCAGCACATTTTAACAATACCGTGATAATACTGATAACCGTGATCATTTTGGTCACTATAACCGTGATAAGAAATTTTCATACCGTTACATCCCTACTTTATATTCACTGCTAACTACTGTGTTAACTATTCAAGTTTAAATGGGGGCTATTAAATGCATTTCTGAACTGCTTAAATTTCTCCTCATTTCCAAGTAATTTGAGGGCATGATGCAAGCAGCACACACATACCTGGAAGCAGAAGAGGCCTATGGAGTATATGACATAGTCCTCTCTGGACGCTCCTAACATAGGCAGCACTGCCAACAAGTCATAAACTCCCAGCGTGAAGAACAGGAAGAACCCCAACAGATGACTCCAGATGTTAACCGTCTCATTGGACAGAATGAAAAGGCTACACAACAGGTGAGATTATATTACATTACAATTATATTACATTAATTATACTAAAATATCTGTAAACTATGCATTGAAGGTGGTTACAAGTAAGACCTGAACTTACCTTTTAATGCACAGTCTAGAGGTCAGGTAGGCTCTGTAGCCATCAGTGATATAAGGATTTTCCCGTAGGAATCCCGGCACCTGCTCAAAAGTGTACAGGCGGATTCCTCTGGGCACCAGAACTGGCCAATACTGGTAACTGTCCAATTCAATGTATTGGGCATTCTTCAGCAGCTTCGCTGATGGCATGATGATATTATCACCCAGTCTCACACTCGGAGTCCTACAGGCACACAAAAAGTGACATGGATGTGAAATTTGTATAAAATATCATAGTTTTAGCTGACCTCCTTCTGTTGGGACATAAAAGTAATGTTTTATTTTGAAGTATTGAGCTATATAATCTGAGGGCAGTTTTTTTTTTAATAATGTCATTATATCAGTGTTGTTATTGTTAACTAAAATGATAAAAAATAGTTTTTCATTAATTAAAATAATTTAAATTTCATTAATGTAATAACTAAATATTAACTAAATAAACTAAATAAAATAATTTATAACTAAAATATAATATTAGATAAGATAGATAAATTATACACACACACAAGTGTGTGAGAAAATGTATGAAAAGTTAGAAAGAAAAATAGAAACTCAAAATATTAATAATTACTATATTATATCAATAATTAATATAATAACATATAAATAACACAAAAATAACACTTAATAATATACAAATTAATAAAAAATTATAATGTAAAAAGTAAATGGAATGTTTATAATATCTAACACTACTGGGAAGTAAATGTGGGGTATGTTTTGTCCCGTCTCAAGAAGGGTGCTTGTGTTCATTGCTTAACTGTTAAATCGTTTCAAAAACAAAGTACTAGGGCTGTATAACACAAATGCAAATTTCACACCTTCTTTAGAACGATGTTAATAATATGAAACGAAGCTTTAGGGTGGACTAAAGAAACAGATGTCCCATTCACTGTCCAACAAGTTGTCAAAGCTTATGGTAAAATACATACAGATACACACAACGTACAAACCTGCTGATTATATACAATGATTCATTTAATTAAATGCAATACACTAACTGGCCAAATATTTACCTTTATCGCTAAATTAGCCATCACTGTGCTGTATCTAAAATGGATAAGCAGCTAAATGCTAATCACGTCAATCCATTGGTCTTATTTCAGAAACGGATTAAAGTGTTCGCTTAATCCTGAATTTAAATTTACCATTGATCAGATAAATGTCTGCATCGAAGAATCCGCGTTTGTGTCGGTGAGGCTCATAAGTAATAGTAGTATCCCATGTTCAGACTCGTACTAGCCCGGTGAGGGCAGCAGGAAGTTGTGCTGTGTTACTAGCTGCTAACAGGCTAATAGAGAGATTATTTCATGTCACATGTAACCTGAGGCATTAATCCCTCTGTTTTCTATCCGGTGATTACTTTATCAGTCCTCTTAAATTCTATATTAATATAAATATAAAACATTTAATAATAATTTACATTTTAGTAAAACGTTTTAATAATTCACGTTTGACCTTACAATACAACCTAAAAGGGTTTATTTGTCACCCGTTCACACTCGTTCTCAATTTATTTCCTCCGAAATTATTTCTTCGTTCTGACTGTTTAATCACAGTAAGTGTTTATCCACTGGAAAAGTGTTACCAGGCAGCCACAATAGCACACAGTTTTCATAGCATTCATTTAATCGACTGAACTGAGACCTGTAGGTGGCAGACTGCTGTCATCACGTTTTGAAGAAGACTTTCTCTTTTCATAAACATCTCAGGTGTAATCTTATGTGATACTCCTCTGGGGCTAGAATCACACGTAATCTTCCCTCAGCTATTACACCCAAGATAATTACCTTCTCAAGTGGGAGTGTGTTCTTCATTAGCACTCCTAATTCACCTTTCAGCACTTCACTCTTCAACAGGCTGTCAACAGCATTGCCAAGGCAATTTGCCTGACTGCAGCAAACCAAGCAAGACATCGAAAGAGTGCCATCACATTTCTTGTTCAGGTGTTTTTTAAAATAAAATATTTGTACTAAATTATAACGAGTTTTTTGTTTGTTCCTCAACCCATTTGATATGATGAGCAATCTTTTAATACAGACATGCAGTAACTCATAATAACAGGCCTACTACCTGTCATTGAGAAGACACCAAAACTCCACACACAGCTGGACCTTCTCTGACCTCTTTACTCTCCTTCGTTTTTCCATTTCAATTCGCTCTCTCAACCTCATGTTTCTTGTAGCAAGCCAACCGCCACACACGGTTCTCCACTGGTGCCCATGATATGGCCCCCAACCAAGAGCAGGCATCAAGTCCAATAACAAGGACACAGTCATTGTTAGAAGAGGTTGGCCAAGTGTCTTGCTGAGAAACTATCCAGCAAGTAAAAGACATTGCCACCCTGACAGCGGCCTCGCTAAGGCCCGTCAGTGCTCCCCTGCTCTGGTCGCTTTTATTTATAATCTCCGCCATGAGACATCTGCTGCCGCCGTGCCTCTGTCCTTGCCGTCCACACAGAGGGTGCACATCAATGTTTCCACCGCAACCTGGAACGAAGTCCAGCTCGCAGGCAGGAGACACCACACTTTGCTCCAATAGGATGTGTGTCGTGTCCGATCCCACTCCCTGGAGACTGATTAGCACGATACGGGGGACGGAGGGAGGCTTCACGAGCACTCAGACTGATACTTACACGATCAGAGTGCCTTTGTTTGTTTGGTGTCTGTAGTCTGGTCACAAGACTATTTTGGGGAGCTGACACTTTGAGAGAGCTCTGGAGCCATCTGACGAGGCCTAGTTTGCCGCCAGTTCCTGAACAGTGGGAAGTCAAGCAGGCCACTGCACTGGCCTTGATGCAAAATGGCACAGGCAGTTTTGTGTTTTTTAAGCAAAAAGAAGACCACATGCGGCTTCAAATGCCACCGCTTTTCCTCAGAAGAATAGGTAGACTAAATAATATATTTTTTTACTTCAGATTACCAAAAAGAGGTCCTTATGTCAGATTATGTAAAAAAAAACAAAAAAAAACGTAAGTATACAATATGTATAAATTACTGATATTACATTGCTACATAGAAGGAGCAATTGTTAGCTGAAATATTTCCCTTTTTAAATTTACTTCACTTAAAAAAAAGTAATTTAATCGCAGTAACCCAGTGTAATCAGTTATATTAAACATTTTTTTACTTTATTGTTTACTATGTACTATTGTGGTCACCATTTTGTTCTGCTTAAAGGAAGTTCAAATGAGGCAATGATTGGAGATTTCAGTTTAGTGAAAGTTCCATCTGCATAACAATATTGGGAGGAATTGAGCTTTAATATAAAGGCATCCTCTTTTTTCACTTACAATTATCTCTTCAATAAGATGTACATCTGGCCCCAAGACTATAATTCCCCAGAGGCCAAAAGAAAGGGAAAACAATTTCCACAATAAGCAAGAGATTAGATCAGACAATGCAATTGTTTTTCTGCATTTAGCATTTGCTGGAATAAGATTAATATCCTGTGATATTAATAGCTGTTTGCTGTGTGTCACTTTTGCTGTCAGCATGAAATACTCTAAATCCTCATGGGGAAAATCATAAGTCTGGCTAAAGGACTAGAGCAGACATGCTAAGCTTTTTGGCACGGGGCCCTTATTATTATTATTTAACCTCTCTACAGTAACAAATACACACTTTGTTATAAAACTGATTATTATTACATATTGCCCTTACAAATCCCTATTGATTTTTTTCATGTAAAATTAATATAATATTCTGGGATTCAAAGAGCTGTTGAGGGGGAATTTGTTCACTATAAAGTTCTCTTGTGTGTGTGTGTGTGTGTGTGTGTGTGTGTGTGTTTTGCATTATTATACCATTAGAATTGTAATTTGATAGTCACATGGACCAGGGAGGGTGAAAGAAAAAAGAAAAAAGAAAAAAATATCACATTCAACAATATGATTACCAATAATATTTTTAATAATTTTCACTAAAATTGCTTGACAAATGCTGAATTTATTTTTATAATGTATAATGTACGTTTTTGCTACTGAAAATAGCCTACTAGTATTCAAAGAGAAAAAGTAAAATCTCAAGTGAAAACATTTTTTTCTCCTGTAGATGTCACTCTGTATCTACAGTGGGTACGGAAAGTATTCAGACCCCCTTAAATTTGTTTTTCTGTCAATATGGGGTGCTGTGTGTACATTAATGAGGAAAAAAAATTAACTTAAATGATTTTAGCAAATGGCTGCAATATAACAAAGAGTGAAACATTTAAGGGGGTCTGAATACTTTCCGTACCCACTGTATGTTCTCTCACAAAATACTTTAAAACAGTAATTCGTCCATTAATTTGCTTCAGCGTTCTATAGGTACATTTTGTATTTATAAAATAAATTCATAGAGAATTAATGCAGTTAACCCGAGATAGTAGGTCGATTCATTAAATGCTAATACATCGAAATGGATTTTTGACATTGATAATTTAACACCTTTAAATGTAATAATTTTGTTTAGGCCTAGATCACTTTAATTTGACACCAGTTAGACACAGTTCTGCGAATAAAAGAAACGTAAAACAGCAAACTTAAAAAAATAAAAATAAAAAAAAGTGTCCCGATAGAAATGATCAGTGTCTTGTACTGTCCTGATTGTAGTGATGATTTTGGCAGTAGATCTAAAAATATCCACTAGATGGTACTGTGGTCACTCATTTTATTTCTATCTACCGTTACCGCTCATCTCGGCTATTTAAAATGGCCTAAAATACTTCCTTTACTTTTTAATAGAATGTTTCATACAGTCAAAATCCTGTGGAAACATTATCAAATAGCATGGGGAATCCGAAACTCAATGTATTAATTAGTTTGTAAATGAGATAAAACAAATGTGAATTAAAGACAGCTCAGACGAGCTCAATGCAATGAATGAGTCAATTGTCAAACACATTTGCTGGCATTTAATACTTCTGAATAGAAATACACGTTTCCTATTTGAGAGCGTTGACCCTTATCACAGTAATGTATTTTGTCATTCTGGCCTCCAACACCACAAATTAATTATTGTTTTTTATTTTAGGGGTCAGTTCATCGTACAGATTAGCATTAGCCGGACACCGGCAATCCCACAGTAATGGATTTCTCACATCACGGGGCATGATGGTTCTTCTTTCAATTGTGGACGATAACTCCATCTAGCACAGATGCCAATGAAAATGACAGCCTTCTCCTGAGCGAACGAATTGCGCGGATGTTTTTGATGCATCCCTTGGACGTCGACGGCCGTTGGTGCCACGATTGTGGTAGATTGTCTAGGACCTGCTGCTTTTCCCTGATATGAAGGGGAGAGCAAGAGACAGTACGGTGGAGGGGAGGGAGGGCCGTCTGCCCGCCACAGGACTACCCCACGCCCAGGCTTGTTTGGAGGATTGCACCAATTCAGCAGCGCCAGCGTCTGACCTCAGCGGCAGCGGCGCTCCGAGCTCCGTGAAGACCCAAGGCGATGCAAGGGATTCACCTCAGCCGGGAAGGGGAGGGATGGCTAGGTAGGTGGGGGTGTCTCAAGGTCAGTTAGGGGGGTCTGGGAATTGGGGTGGAAGGAGAGACTAATGAGATTTTCATTCTCTCTTTCTCTCCGGCGCTGGTGGCATCACCTTGCAACCCACTGTCAATCTACCACCTTTCATCAGCTGAGAAGGACAGAGGGGTGTAGGTGGAAAAAAGCGGAGGAAAAATACTGTTTATTTCTTTAACAGGACTGTTAATCTATTTGGACTGGGGTAATAGAACATTTGCCTGGCACCTGCAGAGAGCCGTCAGCGAGAACGCGGGGTTGTGACATTCCCCCTAAATATGCTGAGCTTTCTCTCACCTCTCATCAAACAGTGTGATCTTTATGGACTGTATCATATTGTGCCGTAATGTGCTTTATTGTCCACAGAATAAGCTTTTCTTAAAGGTAATTGGAAACCTGGAAATGGCTGCTATCGGCTGATTTTTAAATACATTATTTCTGAAATGTGGGCTGGGTAATGACCCTGTCGGTGTAAAACGTAAGATTTATCTTGGCAGACAAAATTGATCCATTTCACCTTTGTCTAATGGAAATTTTTTATCAGGGATTATCTGTTTATGTAAATGAGCGTTGCCCTGGAACAGGGAAATAAAAGGAGCTTGAGAGGGCAGTTAATCTAACACTTGACACGTCAATGTGGACATAACGCATACAGAGCTCTCTCTCTCTTTCTCTCTCTCTCTCTCTCTCTCTCTCTCTCTCTCTGTTAGGGTTGAAATGATGGGAGGGCGTTTTTTCCCAGACCTCAACAGATATTTGAATTGGGACCTTCATTCCCATATTAAGAAAACCACAATGGCTACACACAAGCATTAAGATTAGATCAGTAATAAAAATAAAATGTAAGTGAAATTTAATTTGATCATAATATTAGACCTAAAAATTTGTTAACATATATACAGTATATAGTTATTGTATATAGATATTACATATATAGGCTAGTTGTTAAATATAGATGCTACATAAAATCTATATGTAAATATGTCTACATTTAGATCAATAAATCAAGCTGTCTAAATAAATGTTAAATATATAACATGCATATGCTTTAATATAACACATTTTATATATATATATATATATATATATACTGTATATA